>NC_084626.1:20940453-21087953 GCF_033978795.1 Nerophis ophidion
AACATTCACACTCACATTCACACACTAGGGCCAATTTAGTGTTCCCAATCAACCTATCCCCAGGTGCATGTCTTTGGAAGCGGGAGGAAGCCGGAGTACCCGGAGGGAACCCACGCATTCACGGGGAGAACATGCAAACTCCACACAGAAAGATCCTCAGCCTGGAATTGAACCCAGGACTGCAGGACCTTCGTATTGTGAGGCAGACGCACTAACCCCTCTGCCACCGTGAAGCCCATAATTGTAATACATAATAAGTACATATTGCATAACGATGCAATATGTACTTAAAGGTAGCCTAAATAGCATGTTAGCATCAATTAGCATGCCGTGCTAATCGATGCACACTCCACGTAAGTCAACTTGAATCCGTCCCTGATCGTGTTGTTACACCCTTCGACAACACACCGACGAGGCATGATGTCTCCAAGGTACGGAAAACAGTCGAAAAAACGGAAAATAACAGAGTTAATTTGACTTGTGTATGTAATGTGTTTGAGAAAATGGCGGATTGCTTCCCATTGTATCGTCACGGGTGAAAGGTCATCGCTCCAACAGCGAACAATTGAAAGGCGTTTAAATCGCCAAATTCACCCTTTTAGAGTTCGGAAATCGGTTATGAAAACATATGGTATTTTTTCTGCAACATCAAGGTATATATTGACGCTTACATAGGTCTGGTGATAATGTTCCCCTTTAAGGTGGTTTTGTGCAAAGGAAAGTCACACATTTTAATTTAGGCACATTGCAACTGACTTAAAAATGTTTTTTGTTGTCATTATTGTCTGTCAATTTAAACTATTTCAGAGAGCAGAATATATAGATTTCAACAACTTTTTAGGAGCTTTAATGTATTTATTAGCACTGCCAGAGTGCAACCCCATTGCCATGTCTCATTATGTTTAACAAGTGTAGTATAATGCACTTTTAATGAGTCATGTTGTCTGGTGACAGGAGTAATTTATGACACGGCATTGGAGCCGAGTGACACCAGGATTTATGGATTAGGCTGGTGAACAATGAACTGTTGGATAGCCGGCATTTAGCATTGTTGGCAGCGTGGCTCAGATGGTAGAGCGGTCGTCCAGAAACTATTAAGGGTTCCTGGTACAAATCCAGCTTACGCCATTCTAGGCAATGCCGTTGTGTCCTTGAGCAAGATACTTTACCTACCTTGTTGCCTGTGCCACTCAGTGCCATAGGCCTAAATTGACAGCCGTGTTTGCGTCAGTCTTCACATATAGCTTAGCCTCGTTTGTGATTGTGAAGCGAATGAATGATCGGTTCTCAGTTCTCACTGTAAAGCAATTTGGAGTGTTTAGAACATTCATCCATTCATTCATTTTCTACCACTTATTCCCTTCGTGTTCGCGGGGGGCGCTGCAGCCTATCTCAGCTACAATCAGGCGGAAGGCGGTGTACACCCCAGACAAGTCACCATCTCATCGCAGGACCAACCCAGACAGACAGACAACACTCACACTCACATTCTCAAACTAGGGCCAATTTAGTGTTGCCAATCAACCTACCCCCAGGTGCATGTTCAGAACAGCGCTATATAAATCCAACCCGTTGTCATCCTCCTTGGATACAATGAACAAAATAATTTTCACATTATTGACAAGTGATGTAAAAAAAACTTGACCATGGAAAAAAGTCCCCAAAAACTGCCCTGCCAAAACCGAATGCAAACAAAACATCTGTTGTTTTATGTCAAAGTTTATTCCCTCAAAATTTAGTTGTGTGGATGTTTGCAAAGGTTTAGAAATTATACGATTGAGATGCAATTTTTTGTTAGCCTGTCAACGGCAAAATACATTCTATGTTAGCATCAAGCTAACAACGTACTACCATTTTTACTGTATAGTTTCAGTTGCTTGTTTTTGCTCATCAGACTGTACTGCTGATTTGACACAATTTGTACATATTATGGGCATTTCATGTGTATTAATGTCCATTCTTTTGTATGCTTAGTTTTACAGTAATTTCATTTACAGGCAATCAATAAACAACGAAAACCTGGAAATTTTTTTGTCCCTAAATGGACAGACTGTTTACCTATCTGCCAAACTAAAGTAACATTCAGGTAGGGCAGAATACAATATACGTTTGTATTTTAATCCTTATTATTGATAACAGATTTGTTTTTAAATGTATGTAGATGTTGTTTGAGCCTTTTTAAAGAAAAAAAATATCATAATGGCAAAATATGCAAATCACTCAATGTCGTCATGGTGACCACGCCCCCACTGACACAGGTATCTTGGCAGTCTCGGGGAAACCTTGCTATGATATTAAAGGGGTCATATTATGATTTTTTTCTATATTTGAAAGACTTCTTTGTGGTCTACTTATTATGTAATGGTTGTTTTTTAGTCAAAATTGTGTATAAACTATGTTTTACAGACCATCTTCAAGTCGCTTTCTGATCGTCTCTTCAGGATACGTCATTTCGTGAGCGGTTTTATTTACGTGACTCCACTTTGATTGCCTATTCTCCCCGTCAGGAATGTTGTAGTTTTTAGCACATTCATATGGAGTCTACTGACAAATTAGTTAAAACATTACGGTACTTTGTATTAGAAATGGCAACAGCGGAAGATGCATGTGCATGTATGAGTCAGTCCGCCCCACAACAAGCAAAACAGAAGGAACTTATTGACTACAATTTCGGACTAAAGCGGTGGACCCGCACAAAGCTCTTCAGTTAAAACCTCTAGCATGTATGGCGATATCCGCTGACGTCACCAATTCTAAAGGGGGCAAATTCCCAACGGCTCGTTTGGAGAAAGTATAAAGGAAGGCAGGATTGTTTTATAAATATCTCTGCAACGCCTCCATGGTTTGATTAAACATTTTCAGGACTTTTGCAGACCCCAAATACAAAAAATGGGTACCAATAGGTAAGAAAATGTAAAATGTATATTTAAAATTAGTAACTATTAGTAACAAAGTCAAACTTCTTTCTTCTCCGTTCATTGGAAAGTCAAAGTCCCAGGGAATGCGTACAATTATGGGTTTTTTTTCACACCATGGCCAACCTTCTACCCAGGTGTTCTCTCGCTGGCCAAAGACGCTGAAGAAAAACAATGTTAAACACTTTCAAATGTGCCTGAGGATTAGAGTAACAAGCTATTACTTGTCAATATGTTGCCACTCTCCCATAGTTGGAGGTCAGTTAACCTTGACTCTGACCGGCTTCTGTTGAAAGGGTCATAACCTCACCGAGTTGCGTGCACTAAAATAGCGTGTGATTATAGAGCTAGTTTCAAGGTAAATATAGGAGTTCTCAGCAGCTGATTTAAGCCAAGCTCTGTCATCTGTCATCTGTATGCACCTACATAACTGTCCTGGTGTCATTTATGCCATACTCATATGTGAAGGTTGCTCACTGTAGGGATTTTGTTTATGATCTATCCCTACATGCTCTTAATGGACCCCATTGTGCTCATATTTTGGCCTAATAATAATAAATCAGCAGCATGAGCTTTATATCTTACAATCAACTTCAAAAACATATTTTCAAGACTAAATACTCATTTAAAATACCGTTCACCTTTGGTTTACCAAGACTACTTCATACCTGCAGTACAAATCAAGTACTCTGCTCCTGTCAGAACTTCTTTATACTGTACTGTATATACTGTACATCAGTTCCTAAGATGACATCCATGCAGTCTCAGCTCCTGCTTTACATGTGCTCTCATTTTGTCAAGACTTTTAGGACGTAAATCTGTAATCTGTAGACAGTTTTCGGAGAAATATATATATGATACGGAATCCACAAGAACACACAAGGCTGAGTGCAGATTATTGAAAATGCAAGACATATTTGACCTATTTTGATATTTAAGCCTTTAAAGTAGCGTGCACCATAGTGACATATATGCCAGATAAAACGATACACTATGTCTAACTTCTTGTTTTTGCTTGGATTAAGTGCAACGGTATGCAACGGTATGCAACATCGTGTCTCTTCAGTCTAGTGCAGTGGTTCTTAACCTGGGTTCGATTGAACCCTTGGGGTTCGGTGAGTCAGCCTCAGGTTCGACGGAGCCTCCGCCGCGGAGCTCAAGACACACCCGACTCAACGTGTAAATAAAAACCTCCCCCTGTCGGCTTTATGGATACGGCAAAAGCAGAAGTCAGACTGATTTGCATGTGTGTAATTTGTTGTGAGTTCATGCACTGTGTTGGTTTTATTCTTTGAACAAGGTGATATTGATGCACGGTTCATTTTCTGCACCAGTAGAGAAACATAACTTTGTCTTGATTTGAAAAAAAAAAACATTTTATTTTTCACAAAAGAAGGGTTTGGTGAATGCGCATATGGAACTGGTGGGGTTTGGTATCTCCAACAAGGTTAAGAACCACTGGTCTAGAGTTTGAGGTGCAGCCAAATGAAGCAAAATTTGTATCCATCATAGTCAGAATATGAAAATCATCAGCACAAAGGGTGTTACAGTTTGACCTGAGCATAGGATTATTCAAAAACAAAAGTAAATCGTACCATCTTTTTGCTTGTTTTATTACAATGTGTTGTCAGGATGGCAGCACATAAAAGCTATTAGGAAACATCATGCTCATTATTTGGTTAAGTATGCTAGCTCATTAAAAATAAAGAAAAGCGCCGTCAAGAGCTATTTCCCCGCAGCATGGCACAAAACCAACACAATTAGTCTGTACACAGCTTATGGGCATTTCAATCTATGTGAGGTTGCTCTGCGAAGCATAAAGTAATCTCGCAAACTAATTAAAAACTAAATGGATGTTGATTAGTGAAAAGGGAGAATAAATGATCCCTTTTCAACCAAGTAAATGTGAGAGCGTTGGAGTGTAAGATCCGTCTCGATGAGTGACACAAAAGGATGTGAGGGATAAAGAGGGCAAAAACAAACAAGTAAGCAAAGAAAGGAAATCTAAACTGACAAAGCCCCCTCGTTTCAACAGTTGAACAACTTTAAAAGAAGCAAAAACAAACAAACTTGATCAAATATGTCTTGACACACTTAATTGGTCTGTGTCTCACAGGATAGTCAATGCACGGCACAATACATTAGTAACTAGTGATAATTGACCGTGCAACACTGTAAGTCTGATTGAAACCAATCAAAATTAGGCCGGTCAATTTGCCATCAAACCAGAAATAAAATATGAAAGGCAATGTAGATTGACAACATTATAAAAGGTGTATATATTACCAATAAACAGCTGAATTGATATGACATTTTACATTGTTGAGTTCCAAATAACTGTGATTTTCTTTTTACAGTATAATATTCAGGGCTACACTACTTTAGTCTTCCTTCAGAAAAACAATACATTAACATATTATTGTTATGTTCTTTCTCAGACAATGAGCTGACTCTATAATGTATTTGAGATGGATGCCATAAGTTCCTTTTTTAAAACAGATGCAATGGAATAATTATTTGTTCTAGCATAATGGTAATAAAATGGTATTGAGTTATATCTCGTTTTCTTGCACTTCTGAATTTCATCCTGACAGTCATCAGAAGGTAGTCTGTGTCATAAAGTTGAATATTCTAGTCTTGTCTTTTGCTAAGGCCTACAACGTATTCATACTGTAAGTATTGTACCTATTACACATCATGTTTGATTGTAATGCACATTTTAGTTGTAGTTTTCATTAACACATTTGGAGGTTTTTAAATTCACAATGTAAAATCATACTAATGCTAATCAGTAGCATATATATGGCATATCTAATGTAAATTAGCAAAGAGCTAGCCCATTTTGAAAAGAAGAGCCTTACGTTTGAGCGCATTTCATCAGGCATGCTTACTTTGTTACCTTTGAAAATACAATATTACATAGCAGCAGTCAGCTACAAATACTCTTGTTTGCCCGGCAAGTATTTTAACCATCGGAAGTGACATATTTTGCAATAAAAGGAATTAAAATATTTTTACGTGAATCAGAACCGGTGGTACCTATGAACTTGGGTCAGTACTTATAAGAGTATCGAATTTGGTACCCGTTTCCAGAGCACAAAAAAAATTGAGTAGCAATATGAAATGTTTAGATTTCACAATTTCATTATTAACACACAAACAAGGTACACATGTGCACTCATTAACACAATGCCATCATAAGGTCCACTGCAATGCTCAGTTAAACAAAGAGAACATCACTAAACTGTGCTAGGTAGCACTGTCAGTAACACAAATGTAGGACTGGGCGATATGGACCAAAACTCATATCCCGATATAAAGTAGTTTGGGCCGTAAACTAACTAATAAATAGAAATATCTGTTGACGTAACTAAATATCTCCAGCATGCCTTGATTTAAAACTTTCTGCAGTGATGGGGATCCCAACTACACAAAAATAAGTAAGAAAAGTAGGTTTTGCAAAAAAGTATCTTAACTTAAGAGGTGTTTTGAGATAAGAAAAAAGAAAACGCCTTGAAATAACGTTTAAAAAGTCAGATATAATCTCCAATTTTCCTTAAAAAAAACGTTTAGCTATGCTCAATTCAGCTCACAAAAACACAAAAGAACAAAATGTGAAATAAAGTGCCCGGGTTTAAGAGGACATGTTTAAATGTCAGCGGCAACATGAAAATAATTGACCTTTAACAATGCTGTTTTATTGGTAAACATTATTATAAGACATACACACAAAGATGTTAGGCAAGAAGACCAACCTGCCAACTGCTTGATGATACTGTGTGACAGGCTGTGTTCTGAAAATTACTTTGAAAAAGTAATTAATTCAAGTTACTTGTAACTTTACAAAAAAAGTAACTGAATTACTAAGAGAATTATCCATCCATCCATCCATCATCTTCCGCTTAACCGAGGTCGGGTCGCGGGGGCAGCAGCCTAAGCAGGGAAGCCCAGACTTCCCTCTCTCCAGCCACTTCGTCTAGCTCTTCCCGGGGGATCCCGAGGCGTTCCCAGGCCAGCCGGGAGACATAGTCTTCCCAACGTGTCCTGGGTCTTCCCCGTGGCCTCCTACCGGTTGGACGTGCCCTAAACACCTCCCTAGGGAGGCGTTCGGGTGGCATCCTGACCAGATGCCCGAACCACCTCATCTGGCTCCTCTCGATGTGAAGGAGCAGCGGCTTTACTTTGAGCTCCTTCTGGATGGAAAAGCTTCTCACCCTATCTCTAAAGAAGAGCCCCGCCACCTGGCGGAGGAAACTCATTTCGGCCGCTTGTACCCGTGACCTTATCCTTTCGGTCATGACCCAAAGCTCATGACCTTAGGTGAGGATGGGAACGTAGATCGACCGGTAAATTGAGAGCTTTGCCTTCCGGCTCAGCTCCTTCTTAACCACAACGGATCGGTACAAAGTCCGCATTACTGAAGACGCCGCACCGATCCGCCTGTCACTAAGGGAATTACTCGTTGATGAACATAATTAATTACTACGAAAAGGAATTAACGCATTATGTAAAAAATAAAAAAATAAATTCAAATATCTAGCAAAATGTAGTTGAGATAAGTTTCACATGAGAGCAGTGTTAAAGTCTGTGTGTGTGCCTTTAAAAGACGGTGCCCGTTGCCTAGTAACGTGTGACATCAGAGTCCACGCTCAGTCTGGAGTCTCACAGGCATTTTAGCTTGAGCTGATTTTGTTTTCTTAGCAGGCTAGCAGCGGCAGTTTGTCGGCTCTGACTGCAGCTCTTGAATCTTTCACTGGTTTAAGTTACCACTGCTTAATAAATAGATTGAATGTGCCTCATTGACTGTATGTTCTTGTTTGGATGGCAAGTTTATCACTTCAATCATTGATTTGTTGTCCAACATTCCCACCGATCTATGTAGTTACTAACACTCAGTGCAGTTTGTGTCAAGTTTTAAGGTGATGAAAAAAAACATTGTGTTTTACAGACCAGTTCCTCCAACAAAGATCTTCTTTCTTTCGTGTTGGAAGACTGAGTGTTTGAGCTAGGAGGAGTGAGGCTCCCCTCTGTACATGGCGCAGAAGGGAGGGATGTACTCACACAGAGGGATCATTGACACATCAATCACTTCTTCATTTGGTTATGGTTATGGTTATGGTTCAAGTTTATTTCAAACATGCTAAACAGATGGGTGAAATTTTTAGCCCCAAAAGAACATTTTGAAAATCAAGAATACATTTCCTGCAATGGCGTGTAATTGTACACTGTATTTTACCTTCAAATGTATTCTTATCTGCCAACTTTTTTTGGCTGTCTTTTTGACACTTACATGTCCCATGAAATGTACCACATAATTATTAGTTTTTTTAGTAGATAATTTACCAACATCATTATCATAGAAAATATAATGTAAAATTATACAGCATTAGATGCATAAAAAGAACATTTCCCATTCGGGAACTTTATCATATAGCCGCGCCCCCTCAGGTAATGAACTTCCGGGGTTGTGACATCATGTCAAAAATATACCTTCTCGCTAGCTACCAATAAATTCTGTAGAACTACAACTGGTTCGGAACAAACAGTGTTCGGCTTGTAATCGAACACTGTCTGGTTTAAAAAAATAAACCAGATAGCGAGGTTGTTTCAGCAGCCCAATCATCTCCCTGACCTGCAATTCAGTGTGAAGTTTAATAAAGAGGAACACCGAATACCTGCAGCTGAGGGGAGCATTCAACAAATCAATAATAATAATAATAACTTGGATTTATATCACACTTTTCTAAACACTCAAAGCGCTCACAGAGAAGTGGGACTGAACATTCATTCACACCTGGTGGTGGTAAGCTACATCAGTAGCCACAGCTGCCCTGGGGTAGACTGATGGAAGCGTGGCGGCCAGTTTGCGCCTACGGCCCCTCCGACCACCACCAATCATTCATTCATCATTCATTCACCAGTGTGAGCGGCACCGAGCGGCACCGGGAAAAGGGTGAAGTGTCCTGCGCAAGGACACAACGGCAGCAATTTTTTGGGATGTCAATAGGTGGGAAGCGAACCAAATTGCGTCTGATCCTATGTTTTTTATATTTTTTTTAAAACGCAGAAATAATACTTTGACGTGAAAAAATTTATGTTTTAAAACGCAGGTTTTCATGTTTTCGCAAACATTTTACATGCCTGCTTTAGTCGTAATTTTGCCGATCAAGAAACTTCTCTATGACTTTAATTCCAGACTTCCTTTGTTAGATACAGAGTCGTGTATAAATAGAGTATGGCCAAACTGGTTTCAGGCGATATCTTCAATGATTGGTCAAAAGGCACTCATGTGACTACAAGGCGCCATGACTACCACGAGTAGTTTAGTTTTTCAATGAGTAAAACTGCTCTTTTGTGTAGCATGGGCCTGCTACACCTGCAAGATCTGTGGAAAGCTTTTACATCGCTTTCCCAACAACCCGGAAGGAAGACAAGTATGGTTAGTGAAGGTTCGTGAACAACAATGTAGAGCCACCAAATACAATTTATCGTGCGAGATAAACACACAACACAGAGAACACACAGAAGCGTATACAAATAATAACAGAATAAATTAATAAATCTAAGAGATGGTTTGACAAAAACATACGGCCTTTGAATCTGAATAAAGATAAAATATTTATTTCAGTAGAAGAGAAAGTTAAACAAAAATACAAATAGACAGAGATAGAGTAAAATAAAACCAGATTTTGGGTGTAATAATAGATAAGAAAGAGAACTGAAAATATCTTTAAAAAATACAACAGAAAGTGGCAAGAAAGACATCAATAATGAATAAAGCAAAAATACAAACCCCGTTTTCATATGAGTTGGGAAATTGTGTTACAAGTAAATATTAAACGGAATACAATGATTTGCAAATCATTTTGAACCCATATTCATTTGAATATGCTACAAAGACAACACATTTGATGTTCAAACTGGTAAACACTTTTTTTTTCAAATAATCATTAACTTTAGAATGTAATGCCAGCAACACGTGACAAAGAAGTTTGGAAAGGTGGCAATAAATACTGATAAAGTTGAGGAATGCTCATCAAACACTTATTTGGAACATCCCAGAGGGTGCAGGCTAATTGGGAACAGGTGGGTGCCATGATTGGGTATAAAAACAGCTTTCCAAAAAACGCTCAGTCTTTCACAAGATAGGATGGGGCGAGGTACACCCCTTTGTCCACAACTGCATGAGCAAATAGTCAAACAGTTTAAGAACAACGTTTCTTAAGGGATTTCAACAGCTACAGTCCATAATATCATCAAAAGGTTCAAAGAATCTGGAGAAATCACTCCACATAAGCGGCCTGGCCGGAAACCAACATTGAATGACCGTGACCTTCGATCCCTCAGACGGCACTGTATCAAAAACCGACATCAATCTCCACATGGGCTAAGGAACACTTCAGAAAACCACTGTCACTACATACAGTTGGTCGCTACATCTGGAAGTGCAAGTCAAAGCTCTACTATGCAAAGCGAAAGTCATTTATCAACAACATCCAGAAACGCTGACGGCTTCTCTGGGACCGAAATCATCTAAGATGGACTGATGCAAAGTGGAAAAGTGTTCTGTGGTCTGACGAGTCCACATTTCAAATTGTTTTTGGAAATATTCGACATCGTGTCATTCGGACCAAAGGGGAAGCGAACCATCCAGACTGATATCGACGCAAAGTTCGAAAGCCAGCATCTGGGATGGTATGGAGGTGCATTAGTGCACAATCATGAGTAACTTACATTAATGCTGAAAGGTACATACAGGTTTTGGAACAACATATGCTGCCATCCAAGCGCCGTCTTTTTCATGGACGACCCTGCTTATTTCAGCAAGACAATGCCAAGCCACATTCAGCAAATGTTACAACAGTGTGGTTTCGTAAAAAAAGAGTGCGGGTACTTTCCTGACCAGCCTGCAGTCCAGACCTGTCTCCCATCGAAAATGTGTGGCGCATTATGAAGCATAAAATACGACAGCGGAGACCCCGGACTGTTGAACGACTGAAGCTCTACATAAAACAAGAATGGGAAAGAATTCCACTTTCAAAGCTTCAACAATTAGTTTCCTCAGTTCCCAAACGTTTATTGAGTGTTGTTAAATGAAAAGGTGATGTAACACAGTGGTGAACATGCCCTTTCCCAACTACTCTGGCATTTGTTGCAGCCATGAAATTCTAAGTTGATTATTATTTGCAGAAAAATATTAAGTTTATGAGTTTGAACATCAAATATCTTGTCTTTGTAGTGCATTTGATTGAATATGGGTTGAAAAGGATTTGCAAATCATTGTATTCCGTTTATATTTACATCTAACACAATTTCCCAACTCATATGGAAACGGGGTTTGTATGTTCTGAAAAATCACTCCATATTCTCTACTGTCGGCCAGTGTTACCATATCTGAGTTATTGTGCAGAAATATGGGGAAATAACTACAGAGTACATCGATTCACTTAGTATGTTACAAAAAAAAGATCAGTTAGAATAATACATAATGAGTGTTACATACAGTGATTACAAATACATTGGAGGCAGCCAACACAGTTGACATACTTCACACGAAAATAATGAGTTATTTTCGCAGGAATGCAGCGCCATAGGGCATCAAATACGGCCGCAAAATTCTCTCACGAAATACAAGCATGTTCTATTCTAAGTTTATTAGCTAGAGTATGTTTGGAACTGTACATTATTTTGTCAGAAAAACTAACGTCAAAACGACAGTCGTTGCATGTATCGGGGCACAGCCACACAATGTCCTTGGTAGCAGTCATGGCACCTGTTGTTTGATTGGCCATACTCTCTTTATACATTACTGGTAGGATATCATCATTACTGCCACAAATGGTGGAAAAATGTATTACAATTGAGTGCCCCTGCTGCCCATACAGACCCCAGGTCACGGCCTAACAATGGTTAAGAAACACTAAGACATAGGACATGTTTGTGATACCTGGTTTACTTCATTTTGTTTACTACATTTCCCCAAAGTTGTTTGGGAAGCTTTTGTCAATTGCCCTCACAGATTCCAACGTCTACTGTGCACCGTTAGACCTTCACATGAGGGATGAGGCTGCGCACTACTGAAGTCTATTTTAATTGGACACTTGCACACACACGGAGGGTCTCATGTGGCATTGGCCAACATTCATAAAGGGCTGGATGTCAGCCTGAATGTGGGCGTGGGCAAGTGTGAAATAGGACTTGATTTGAGAAAAGGAGCCCAGGCCACACAAAGACTTGTTTAGGCAACTGATAGCAGCCAGGCCATTTTATAAAAAGGGCATTCAAAAGGATCATAAGCTCAACATCTCAGTGGCCCAAAGACGAAGCCCACTTAGGCACAAATGCTTGCCAGTAGTACATCAATTGAAATTATCAAACACGGCCGCAAATTAATAACAAAATACCGCACAGCAGTTATCTCAACATCGTGCCAGACACTCACCTTTGAAAGATAGGAAGATCCTGGGGGCAGATAGCGGCTCGTTGGCCGAGGGAAGCCCCCCGGACGTTGAGACCAGCAAGGCCAGCAGACAGCACAGGCTGTCCCACAACATTGTCTCTGTTTGCTAATAGAGGGGGAGGACGGTCCAGGAGCTGAGGGACAGAGATGGATGAACATCAGACAATAAGCAGGGGACCTCACAAAGCAACTGGAACTTTTAGCAAGCTAAGTTTTTGTTTATGGCGTGAGACAGATGCAGAAGAAGAAGGTGGGGAGGGTCAAAATCTGGACTTTGGAGCATTGTGGTTCCATCTTGGGATGAACACTGAACATCTTACTGCAAAGAGCCTCTCAACCACCCACAGTGTTCCTGCTGCTCAATCTTGCACACATAAGGAAAGAAAGCTGAATCTTGACAACATTCCAAGCAATTGTATCGCCATCTTTACACTTGTTCCTAAAAAGGGTAGCAAGCAGTGTGTGGCATGACAGCTCAACACCACAAGATCCGCCACAAAACATTACGACTGCGCCATAAAAGGATCGTGGAGGGCGTCCAAACGTGGCATGGCAAATCACTGTGTAGGATTGGGAGAGAACAATAAAACGAGCGTACCTCAGCGTTCAGAGCTGTAATTATGTTGGCGCAACACCGAGACACCGAGACGGGTCTGAGTCTGAGGTCAAACTGTCAGTTAGGGTTTAAGATCAAGTTCCACGCTGAGCCCTGAAGGCAAAACTCCAAAGCAGACCTTCACCAAGATTTTTAAAAAGTGACCTGGCTCTTTTTGCAACAAAACTCATACATGTACTTAATACATGCTCTCTCACATTTACACCTTATATCTTAGAAACTTTGAAAATATACACATTGTGATATTTTTTTTAAATCTAACAATTTTCTTCCTTGCCTTTTCAGAAAATTGTAACATTTAAGACAGTAAGTGAAATAACAGTCTGGAAACGATTATGATTATTTAGCTGTATTGCTTCCTCCTCCTTTTTAGTCATGTTGAATTGTGCCATTGTTAATATAACTTGTTAAAGCATCTCATCAATTTTAAGAAACAAATATTACCACGACCAAAGACCTGAATCACAGTTCCATATTCAGTCCAGTGGTCTTTATTATTAATTGTGTACAAATTGTACAAATTGTCCTTTATACAGCCAAGAACTAATTCAGACATTGTATAAAAAAAAATAATCAGGCAGCCTGTTGCTAAGAATTAACATCCAAAGGGTCCGGGACAAAATATACGAGTCAACTTTGTAATATAAAGATGATTTATGGTGTGGCGTGCTAAGCATAATCTCTGCATGGGCAGAATGTTGATTTAAAGGCGCATGTGCCATTCACAACCACTGATTCATGCTGGCACACGCTTTAAAGCCACTTACTCTTGTCTTGGTGCCTTTTATTTGGATCCTCAACGAATAGAAGCAAACATTAAAAAGCATCCAGGCTGCAAGGAAGAAGGGGTTTCCTCGGAGCGTCTGTGCCCGCGCACACAGTCAGGAGCGCGGCTTGTGTTCCTCCGCAGATCCCCGCGCAGTTATCCCGGAGCCAAACAAAAGCTGGGATGAAATCAATTGAAGTTGTACTTATTTCCAAATTGTCGTTAACAGTTGTGTACTTGTCCACCGGGAAGATGAAATAAAGAGTTGATATCCGACAAAAGAGGTTCAAACACAGGCGCTTCCGACGCTGAAGTGCGGGGAAGCGGCGTACGTGTTGCAGGTGGATAAACGACAGCTGCCTGGACACACCCATGGGGCGGAGGGAGCCTACCTTAGAGTCCGTAACCGCCCCAAAATCCAAAATATAACAAGGTTGCAGTACATTTTATTGTCCTCCAGAGGGAATATACGTGTAAAGTATCTCCAAAGAATTTAGTATTTTGGTCAGAATATTTAAACCATACTTGCCAAACTTGAGACCTCCGATTTCGGGAGGTGGGGGTGGGGGAGTGGTCGGGGGTGGGGCGGAGGCGTGGTTTGGGGGCGTGGTTAAGAGGAGAGTATATTTACAGCCAATTCACCAACTCGAGTATTTCATATACTTATATATATATATATAAATATTAGGGGTGGGCAAATTAGTGCGTTAATTATGAGTTAACTCATCAATGTATTAACGCCGACAATTATTTTATCGCAAATTTGCGTATGTTGTTTACATCCTTTTATTTTGTTAACGCCTTTTCTTAACAAGATAGCGTCGCCCGGCGTCGAGGGGCTCTTGGTAAAGATGGAACATTCGGCAAAAGTACCGGACAATTCTGCAAATTTCATGGCTGGCTTACAGCGTGGTCACTCCGGGATCACTTTCGACCGCCAGACAATTCTGAATGTGGATAGATCGGGTCGTTTTGGACTGAATGACGCGTGCTTGCTAGACCGGCTAGCTAGCATGGGAATACTTCGCCGGCTACATCCAGCGGCCTGTGAAGCAGCGGAGTATATGTGTTGTCTGTCTATTTATGAATAATGCAGACGAGGAGTGTTGGCTGAGTTCTTAACGTTTGCTTTTAAGAGCGTGCATATCACAACATACAAGATGCCGTCATGGTGACACACAACCTATACCGGGCTACCGCGCATGCTCGTCACTCCTGTTGCATGCTGGGTAGGGTAGTTCTTTTATTCCCTGGCTCATAACATCACAATATAATACCATGTATATGATGCGTTCAGTTTATCAAAGCACCAAGCAAACAATCGGAAAATTCCCATCATATCAATTCCTAGATATGGTCGTAATTATTTTAAGTGCACTACGCAGAATAAACACAACATTATTAATATTGCTACTATGGATAATTTGATCAAAAATTCCCTAAAACAGCCCACTAACTATAATATAGGTTTTTTAAACATAAGATCCTTGATAAAAAAAATGTTTCTGCTGTTACCTCAGAAATTGCCTGTTCAGATGTTATGATTGTGGCTCAGAGATTTGTATGTAGATTATATTTATTTTCCATAACAAACAGGATAACTTAAATACCCTGGCAGTGGTAGTAATAAGCTTAAATGTTTGTATTTACATTTTTTGAGTTGATTTTCATTAAATATGCTATTTAACTGCTACTGTTTAACAAGGACTGATTTAAATTGTGTTTGCACAACAATTGTTTTGGCGCTTTTGTTCATGTGGGGGAATATTCCAATAAAGGTGCACTACACACTACTTTTGAATTCATTATTGGGCTTTGCGTATACAATGCAGTTAATCGCGATTTATCAGAGAAATAGTGCGATTAACTTCGATTAAAATTTTTAATCGTTGCCCAGCTTTAATAAAAATATATATATTTATATATATATATATATATATATATATATATATATATATATATACATATATATATATATATTATATCCGGCACTGTATACATATAAATATATGTATGAAATACTTAAGTAAATTCTAGCTATATATATTTATTTTATTATAAATATAAATAAAATAAATAGTTGAATTTCAGACGGCACCTATCAAATACACAGTAATAAAAACACAGTTGTTCTACTAACTGTACTGTGCTTGCTGGTTACTAAAAAAACAAAAAAAACACTTACATTTCACTATTTGAGTAAGGTTACTTCCGAGTTTCCAGAAGATGGGGCCAGTATGTGCTTTGCCCTGCCGTCTCTCGCTGTCAGCTCTGTTCGTATTTGTGTCGTTTGCGTCTATTTTCGTCTCTGTCAGCTCACTGCTTGTGTATGACCGCTAAACACTGTTGGATCTTTGCCCCTTTCCCACTGATATGATCAACTTCGACGTTGGTTTTTCGACGTCCCGGTCAGCTTTTTCACCTGGCCGGATTCCTGCCTTCCTTTCCCGCCTCGTGGCTCCTCTCCCCCGCCACCTGCGGGCTGTGTGTCGGGCCCCACCTGGATTAGCTGCGCCCTTGGACGTGCTGACCCCGCCAGTGTCGGTTTTGTGAACGGAAGATCTTTGAAAAACAAAACGTTTATCCTGAAGGATTTCTTCACTTCCCGCGGACTTGACTTCTTCTGTCTGACGGAAACATGGCTGAGAGCCGCTGAGTCCGTCTCTCTTAATGAACTTCTGCCTCCGGTGTGTTCCTACTTTAACTCTCCGCGGTCGTCCAGTCGAAAAGGAGGAGGATTAGCAGTCGTTTTTAAAAATGACTTTAAATACCGTCAGATCCGCCTGCAAGCCTCCCTTTCAAGCTTCGAACTGTACATGTTTGAGCTGGAGGGGGCGTGGCCTCCAGCTCCAGCTGAATTTCGGGAGATTTTTGGGAGAAAATTTCTTCCGGGAGGTTTTCGGGAGGGGCGCTGCATTTCGGGAGTCTCCTTGAAAATCCAGGAGATTTGGCAAGTATGATGTAAACACTAACAGATGTTAGGGAGCAATATACTTTTTCGCCACTTCCAGTTTAGGAAAAAATTAAGACAGGTGTTCTGGCCGATCAGAGGTTGTGAAGTGCATGCCACAGCAACAGGTGGCACTGTAGACCCTGTGATATGTTATCAGCCAATCAGAACACTGAATACCACGTCACGTTATGGAAAATTAACATGCATTACGGTCTAAGAAGTATAACGAAGAGGGAAACAAATATAAAGCTATAAGAAGAATAGAAAGAAGGGTTCAAAGCACACACACATCTTAAAGACAGAAATTGTTATATAAGAATATAACAATTATTTTTGTGAATGTACTGTATGTATTTAAGATTATTGTGAAAATTATTATTGTTATCCTTATTGTTTTTTTGAAGTACAATAAAGTTAAAGTACCAATGATTGTCAAACACACGGTGTGATGATATTATCCTCTGCATTTGACCAATCCCCTTGTTCACCCCCTGGGAGGTGAGGGGAGCAGTGAGCAGCAGCGGTGACCACGGCCAGGAATATTTTTTGGTGATTTAAACCCCAATTCTGACCCTTGATGCTGAGTGCCAAGCACAGAGGTAATGGGTCCCATTTTTGTAGTCTTTGGTATGACTCGGCTGGGGTTTGAACTCACGACCTGCCGATTTCAGGGCGGACACTAACAACAAGGCTCTGGTTTGTGACTGATGACACGTCTGCCCAATAAATACGCACGGTGGTTCTGTTTGAAGTTTGCATGTTCTGCCCATGACTGTGTGGGTTCCCTCCAGGTACTCCAGCTTCCTCCCACCTCCAAAGACATGCACCTGGGGATACGTTGATTGGCAACACTAAATTGGCCCTAGTGTGTGAATGTGAGTGTGAATGTTGTCTGTCTACCCATGGTGCCCCTTTGTTGAGGTGGCGGCTTGTCCAGGGTGTACACCGCCTTCCACCTGAATGCAGCTGAGATAGGCTCCAGCACCCCCGGTGACCCCGAAAGGGACATGCTGTAGAAAATGGATAGATGGGTGGTCAAGCTCGCTCTGTTTTCAATGATTACTGAGTGGCCTTTAAGCTTTCCTCCAAGAAATAATGCTCTAAGCTTGTGATATTTTCAGCTGTCCAAATTTTTCAGATCGCAAAAAGGATAACATTTTCTTCAGAGTTCCTCGAGAGATGATCAAAAAGATAAGAAGCGTGCAAGATTTTATAAAATGACAAAAAAAAGCTCCAGTCCAAAAGAGCAGAGTCAAAGAATGCATGTTTTGCAGTGATCACTCCATTAAAGGTTTGTTTGACATGTTTTTAACGTTTATTATTTCCCATTTAAGTATTATCTTGATATTATTTGAATTTCTTAAACACAGCACGGTGAAACAGGGGTTAATGTGTGTGCCTCCCAATATGACGGTCCTGGGTTCGATCCCCAGGGTCTTCCTGTGCGGCGTCTCCATGTTCTCCCCGCGACTGCGTCAGTTCCCTTCAGGTACTCCGGCTTCTTCCCACCTCCAAAGAACCTGGGGATAGGTTGATTTGCAAAACAAAATTGGCCCTAGTGTGTGAATGTGAGTGTGAATGTTGTCTGTCCAATAGTCTATCTGTGTTGGCCCTGCGATGAGGTAACAACTTGTCCAGGGTGTACAGACTGGATAGGCTCCAGAACCCCCTGCTATTTCAAGAGGGACAAGTGGTAAGACCTACTCAGTGGCCTAGTGGTTAGAGTGTCCACCCTTAGATCGCTAGGTTGTTAGCTCAAACCCCGGCCGAGTCATACCAAAGACTATAAAAATGGGGCCCATTACCTCCCTGCTTGGCACTCAGCATCAAATGTTGGAATTGGGGTTTAAATCACCAAAATGATTACTGGGAGCAGCCACTGCTGCTGCTTACTGCTCCCATCACCTCCAATGGGGTGAACAAGGGGATGGGTCATGTGCAGAGGATAATTTCACCACAGAGTGTGTGTGTGACGATCATTGGTACTTTAACTTTACTCTACTTCAAAATAATACTGAGAACAACAATAATAATATTCAGAATAATCTTAAAAACATAAAGTACTTTTCTTTTACACTCAAACACTTTTATAACGGTAAAATGGAATAAATTTAAATGTCATTCGAATTATAGGAAAACTTTACTTTTTCAAAGTTATTTATATTATTCAGTTGCATTAGTTTATGGGCTTTTTTGATTCTGCTTCCACAGCAGTATTCGGCAACCAGCTCAGTGTGGTGTCTCACACACACACACACACACACACACACACACACACACACACACACACACACACACACACACACACACACACACACATATACATATATGACATTGATGGGATGACTCACTGTCTCACAGATTACCTCAACTTCTGCGTGGACGTGATCTGCCCTGCTAAGACTGTTCGGTGCTACCCTAATAACAAACCCTGGGTAACACAAGAAGTTAAAGCTGTCCTCAACAAGAAGAAAGCTGCCTTCAAGAGTGGAGACAGGGAGGCAATGAGAGCAGCACAGCGTGAGGTGAAACGACGCGTGAGGGAGGCTAAGGACAGCTACAGGAAGAAGCTGGAGCAGAAGCTGCAGCAGAACAACATGAGGAAGGGCTGGGAAGGTGTGAAAACCATCACAGGCCACAAGACAAAGACCAGAGCTGTTGTGGGGACAATAGAGAGGGCCAATGAGATGAATAACTTCTTTAATTGGTTTAACCAGCCCGTGTCCTCTCCATCCCCCACTCCCCATCACAGCCATCCCCTCTTCTGCTCCCCTCAACGCACCTCCCCCCCAGCCATGGCAGCACCCCCCTCCACCACCTCTACGCAGACATTAGTCATCTCTGCGGACCAGGCCAGAGGTCAACTGAGGAAGCTACAGCCAAGGAAAGCAGCAGGCCCAGACAAGCTGTGCCCCCGACTCCTGAAGACCTGTGCTGCAGAACTGGGTGAACCACTTCAAAGGATCTTCAACCTCAGCCTGCGGCTGGGAAGAGTGCCCACCCTCTGGAAGACGTCATGCATCGTTCCAGTTCCCAAAAAGAATTGCCCCAGTGAGCTGAACGACTACAGACCAGTGGCGCTCACCTCTCATCTAATGAAGACATTGGAGCGGCTATTTCTCAGCCTCCTCAGACCACGGGTGCAACATGCCCAGGACAGCCTGCAGTTTACGTACCAGGAAGGCGTTGGTGTGGAGGATGCTATCCTTTACCTGCTGCATCGAGCCCACTCACACCTGGATAAGGGAAATGGCACTGTGAGGATCCTGGACTTCTCGAGTGCCTTTAATACCATCCAGCCCCGCCTCCTTCAGGACAAGCTCTACAAAATGCAAGTGGACCTCTGCCTGGTTGCCTGGATTTCGAACTACCTCACCGACAGGCCACAGTACGTCAGACTGAAGGACATCACGTCTGACACTGTGATCAGCAGCACCGGAGCACCGCAGGGAACGGTGCTGGCCCCTCTTCTCTTCACCCTGTACACCGCTGACTTCTGCTACAACTCAGAGCTGTGTCACATCAAGAAGTACGCGGATGACACAGCCATCGTCGGGTGCATCAGGGACGGCAGAGAGGAGGAGTTTCGGAACCTGGTGAGGGACTTTGTTGTCTGGTGCCACACGAACCTCTTGCAGCTCAATCCGTCAAAGACCAAGGAGCTGGTCATTGACTTTGGGAGGTCGAGTCCACGGTCACAACCTATTGTGATCGAGGGAGTTGAGGTACAGACCGTGGACTCATTCAAGTACCTCGGGGTTTGGGTGGACAATAAGCTGGACTGGACTGTTAACACGGACCACCAGTACAAGAAAGGACAGAGCAGACTGTACTTCCTCAGGAGACTGCACTCCTTCAACATTTGTAGAAAACTCCTGTGGATGTACTACCAGTCTGTGGTTGCCAGTGTTCTGTTCTACATGGTAGTGTGCTGGGGGGGGGGCAGTACATCTAAGAAGGACAGCTCCAGACTTGAGGAACTGATCAGGAGGGCCGGTACTACAATGGGAATGAAACTGGACTCACTGGTGACGGTGGCAGAGAAGAGGACTGTTGACAAACTACTGAGCATCCTGGATGATGCCAGTCACCCTCTGCATAGCGTTATCAGTAGCCAGAGGAGCCTGTTCAGTGCTAGACTGCTTCATCCCAAGTGCAGGACTAATAGACTCAAGAACTCCTTTGTCCCACACGCCATTAGACTGTACAACTCCTCTCTGGGACGGGAGGCGGGGGGTATTAGGATGACAGGGGATGCAAAACATTAACAGTGCGATACGTTTTCATAACATGGTCACTACTGCCTACTTTGTCTTGTTATATTCTTATTTTACTGTTATATTGTTATTCCCATTGTTTTTATTATTTTTGTAATATTTCTCTATTTTTTTTCCTTTTAAACCCCCATTATTTACTTTTTACTTTTTTTTTTTCTTTTTTTTTTAAATTGATTTCAACTCTGTACACTGCTGCTGGAATTTTAATTTTCCTGAAGGAACTCTCCTGAAGGAATCAATAAAGTACTATCTATCTATCTATATATATATATATATATATATATGTATATATATATATATATACATATATATATATATATATATATATATATATATATATATATATATATATCAATCAATCAATCAATCAATCAATCAATGTTTACTTATATAGCCCTAAATCACTAGTGTCTCAAAGGGCTGCACAAACCACTACGACATCCTTGGTAGGCCCACATAAGGGCAAGGAAAACTCACACCCAGTGGGACATCGGTGACAATAATGACCCAGTGGGACGTCGGTGACAATGATGACTATGAGAACATGATACTGTGATACTGATGATACTGATGACTATGAGAACATATGAGAACATGATACTGTGAAAGATCAATCCATAATGGATCCAACACAGTCGCGAGAGTCCAGTCCAAAGCGGATCCAACACAGCAGCGAGAGTCCCGTTCACAGCGGAGCCAGCAGGAAACCATCCCAAGCGGAGGCTGATCAGCAGCGCAGAGATGTCCCCAGCCGATACACAGGCGAGCAGTACATGGCCACCGGATCGGACCGGACTCCCTCCACAAAGGAGAGTGGGACATAGAAGAAAAAGAAAAGAAACGGCAGATCAACTGGTCTAAAAAGGGAGTCTATTTAAAGGCTAGAGTATACAAATGAGTTTTAAGGTGAAACTTAAATGCTTCTACTGAGGTGGCATCTCGAACTGTTACCGGGAGGGCATTCCAGAGTACTGGAGCCCGAAATGAAAAAGCTCTACAGCCCGCAGACTTTTTTTTGGCTTTGGGGATCACTAATAAGCCGGAGTCCTTTGAACGCAGATTTCTTGCCGGGACATATGGTACAATACAATCGGCAAGATAGGATGGAGCTAGACCGTGTAGTATTTTATACGTAAGTAGTAAAACCTTAAAGTCACATCTTAAGTGCACAGGAAGCCAGTGCAGGTGAGCCAGTACAGGCGTAATGTGATCAAACTTTCTTGTTCTTGTCAAAAGTCTAGCAGCCGCATTTTGTACCAACTGTAATCTTTTAATGCTAGACATGGGGAGACCCGAAAATAATACGTTACAGTAGTCGAGGCGAGACGTAACAAACGCATGGATAATGATCTCAGCGTCTTTAGTGGACAGAATGGAGCGAATTTTAGCGATATTGCGGAGATGAAAGAAGGCCGTTTTAGTAACGCTTTTAATGTGTGCCTCAAAGGAGAGAGTTGGGTCGAAGATAATACCCAGATTCTTTACCTGTCGCCTTGTTTAACTGTTTGGTTGTCAAATGTTAGAGTTGTATTATTAAATAGAGTTCGGTGTCTAGCAGGACCGATAATCAGCATTTCCGTTTTTTTGGCGTTGAGTTGCAAAAAGTTAGCGGACATCCATTGTTTAATTTCATTAAGACACGCCTCCAGCTGACTACAATCCGGCATGTTGGTCAGCTTTAGGGGCATGTAGAGTTGGGTGTCATCAGCATAACAGTGAAAGCTAACACCGTATTTGCGTATGATGTCACCTAGCGGCAGCATGTAGATGCTGAAGAGTGCAGGGCCAAGGACCGAACCCTGGGGAACTCCACACGTTACCTTAACGTAGTCCGAGGTCACATTGTTATGGGAGACACACTGCATCCTATCAGTAAGATAAGAGTTAAACCAAGACAGGGCTAAGTCTGACATACCAATTCGTGTTTTGATACGTTCTAATAAAATATTATGATCGACAGTATCGAAAGCAGCGCTAAGATCGAGGAGCAGCAACATAGATGACGCATCAGAATCCATCGTTAGCAATAGATCATTCGTCATTTTTGCGAGGGCTGTCTCCGTCGAGTGATTTGCCCTGAAACCGGATTGAAAGGTTTCACATAGATTGTTAGACGCTAAGTGTTCATTTAACTGCTCCGCAACAATTTTTTCGAGGATTTTTGAAATAAAGGGAAGGTGAGACACCGGTCGGTAGTTTACCATGAGGTCAGGATCATTGTTAGGTCTTTTAAGAAGAGGATGAATAACCGCTTTTTTGAATGCTAAGGGAACAGTGCCCGAGGAAAGTGATAAGTTTATAATATTTAGCACTGATGGACCTAATAATACAAAGAGCTCCTTGATCAGTTTCCCAGGAAGAGGGTCAAGTAAACATGTTGTTTGTTTTATTCCATTTACACGTTGTAACAATTCCTCTAATGTTATTTCCTCAAAACGAGAGAAACTATTTTGGAGGGCAGTATCCGCCGTATATACAATCGTGTCAGTGTTAATAGAACCCCGTTGTAGCTGGGACGCATTGTCTTTAATCTCCTTTCTAATGACTTCAATTTTCTTACTAAAGAATTGCATAAAGTCATCAGCTGAGTGGATGGAGCTACTGGAAGGAGTCCCTTGTTGGGTTAGCGATGCTACCGTACTAAACAAAAATTTAGGATCGTTTTTATTACGGTGGATGAGATTTGAGTAATATTTAGCTTTAGCTAAGGTAAGCATGCGTTTATAAGTTATTAAACTATCACTCCATGCTTGATGGTGCACCTCAAGTTTAGTCGTGCGTCATTTGCGTTCCAGCTTTCTGCATAATAATTTCTGAGCTCTAGTTTCTTCTGTAAACCACGGGGTGTGCTTTTTTGGAGCCTTTTTTAACTTTAGCGGTGCTATGTTATCAATGGTTTCGCGCAGGGCGTCGTTAAAGTTGTTAGTGAGGTTATCAATAGAGCCCACATATTTTGGGAATGGTGCCATTACCGAGGGCAGTAGGTCAGCAAGAGTTGTCGTTGTGGCCGTATTAATGTTACGGCTGCTATAGCAGTTATTATTATTATTAGTTTGACGAACATGCGTCTGAACCTCGAATTTTATAAGGTAATGATCGGACAATACTTTAGTATACGGGAGTATCGTAACTTTGGAAGCGGTGATACCCCTGACAAGCACTAGGTCTATCGTATTACCGTTGCGATGCGTGGGTTCATTTATTATTTGTGTGAGACCACAGCTATCAATTATAGTCTGGAGCGCTACGCACGGTGGGTCCGATGGGGTATTCATATGGATATTAAAGTCCCCCATTATGATTATATTATCGGCGTGTGTCACTAGATCAGCAACGAACTCTGAGAATTCATTGATAAAGTCCGAATAGGGCCCTGGGGGGCGGTAGATAACAGCCAGGTGTAGAGGCAGCGGTGTGACAGACCTCATAGTAAGCACCTCAAACGATTTATATTTATTATTTATGTTAGGACTAAGGTTAAAGTTTTCGTTGTATATTAGTGCGACCCCCCCACCCCTTTTAAGCGGACGGGCAATATGCGCATGTGTAAAGTTAGGAGGACATGCCTCATTTAGCGCAAAAAAGTCGTTTGGTTTAAGCCAGGTTTCACTGAGACCGATGACGTTAAGATTGTTGTCTCTGATGATATCATTAACTAACAACGTTTTGGGAGACAATGATCTTATGTTTAAAAAACCTATATTATAGGTAGTGGGCTGTTTTAGGGAATTTTTGATCAAATTATCCGTAGTAGCAATATTAATAATGTTGTGTTTATTATGCCCAGTGCATTCAGTATAATTACGACCATATCTAGGAATTGATACGACGGGAATGTTCCGATTGTTTGATTGTTGCTTTGATAAACTGCACGCATCATGGTTAGCCTCCTCAGTAACGGGGATTTTCCGATTGTTTGTTTGTTGCTTTGATAAACTGCACGCATCATAGTTAGCCACCTCAGTAACGGGGATTTTTCGATTGTTTGTTTGTTGCTTTGATAAACTGCACGCATCATAGTTAGCCACCTCGGTAAAACACATGTCCAACTCTGAAACACTCAAAGCAGAAAAAACTTGTTCTAATTTAACTGACTCCTTACCCAGACCAGTAGTCTCGCATCTTTCATCTAAATCCGTCTTCAGGATGGAGGGAAGTGGTGTTCTGTGGGGATTAGCCTTCTGCTTTGTTTTTAGCCCCGCTCGACATCCGCGTTTCCGATCACACCGCTGGCGTCTGCTCCGTAGACGGCCCCCGCTGCCACTAGACTCCCCTGCTTCACAGGCCGCTGGATGTAGCCGCCGACGTATTCCCATGCTAGTTAGTATGTTTAGCACGCACGCGTCTATCAGTCCAAAACGGCCCGATATGTCCATATCCAGAAGTGTCTGGCGGTCGTACGTGATCACGGAGTGACCACGATGCGAGCCAGCCATGAAGTCTGCAGAACTGTCCGGCATTTCCGCCAAATGTTCCATCTTTAGCAAGAGCACCGCAGTGTCGCAGCCCGTCCGGGCGCCGCCATCTTGCATTCAATATATATATATATATATATATATATATACATATACACATATACACACACACAGTGGGGCAAAAAATTATTTAGTCAGCCGCCGACTGTGCAAGTTCTCCCACTTAAAATGATGACAGAGGTCTGTAATTTTCATCATAGGTACATTTCAACTGTGAGAGACAGAATGTGAAAAAAAATCCAGGAATTCACATTCTAGGAATTTTAAATAATTTATTTGTAAATTATGGTGGAAAATAAGTATTTGCTCAACCGTTCAAAGCTCTCACTGATGGAAGTAGGTTTTGCCTCAAAATCTCACGATACATGGCCCCATTCATTCTTTCCTTAACACGGATCAATCGTCCTGTCCCCTTAGCAGAAAAACAGCCCCAAAGCATTATGTTTCCACCCCCATGCTTCACAGTAGGTGTGGTGTTTTTGGGATGCAACTCAGTATTCTTCTTCCTCCAAACACGACGAGTTGAGTTTGTACTAAAATGGATACATGGATGATACAGCAGAGGATTGGGAGAATGTCATGTGGTCAGGTGAAACCAAAATAGAACTTTTTGGTATAAACTCAATTCGTCGTGTTTGGAGGAAGAACAATACTGAGTTGCATCCCGAGAACACCACACCTACTGTGAAGCATGGGGGTGGAAACATCATGCTTTGGGGCTGTTTTTCTTCTAAGGGGACAGGACGATTGATCCGTGTTAAAGAATGAATGGGGCCATGTATCGTGAGATTTTGAGCCAAAACCTCCTTCCATCAGTGAGAGCTTTGAATGGTTGACCAAATACTTATTTTCCACCATAATTCACAAATACATTCTTTAAAATTCCAACAATGTGAATTCCTGGATTTTTTTTTTTCCACATTCTGTCTCTCACAGTTGAAGTGTACCTATGATGAAATTTATAGACCTCTGTCATCATTTTAAATGGGAGAACTTGCACAATCGGTGGCTGACTAAATACTTTTTTGCCCCACTCTTTGTGTGTGTATATATATATATATATATATATATATATATATATACCTTTGTTTGTGATCAAAGGCTATATAAATATTTGATTGATATAGATACATACATATACATATATATCTATTTATATATATATACACCTTTGTGATTAAAGGCTATATAAATATATATAATATATATATATATATATATATATATATATATATATATATATATATATATATATATATATATATATATATATATATATATACACACACACACACATCAACCCATATACCTATCTAGATTTATGTATCTATATCAATCCATCAAATATTTATACAGCCCTTAATCACAAAGGTCTCAAAGGGCTGCACAAAATACAATGACATCCTCGGCTCTGATCCCACATAAGGGCAAAAAATAACTTAACCCAATGGGAACAATTTGAAACCTTGGAAGGGACCGCAGACGTAACCCCCACCTCGGTGACCGGTGCAATGGATGCCGAGTGGATAATAGTGTGAGAGTCCAGACCATAGTGAGGCCAGCAGTGGATCCTCTTGCATGTAAACAAGTCAGCAGAACAGAGATGTCACTGACTGATGCACAGAGAAGTGGTCCAGACTTGGAAAACCTAGCGCCTCCTCCGTGGAAACTGATCCGTGGCCACCTAAAAACCTCTCCACATAGTAGAGGGGGGCAGAGCAGAAAAGAGAAGGGGCGGGTCAACTGGTCTAAAAAATGGGTCTTATTTAAAGGTTAGTGTGTATAAATGAGTTTTAAGATGAGTTAAATGCTTCTACTGAGGTAGTGTGTCTAAAAGTTACTGGTATGGCATTCCAGAGTGCCATCATGCTAACCACTGTACTTTCTGGACAATTTCAAGAATAATTCAATAGTTTTTCGTTACAATAAGATGTATTTCAGATGTAAACATTTCTTTTAAAAGATTTGTTTATTTTAGTCCTTTCCAGGGTTCAAACCCACATCAGTCGGGTGAAAAACCATGTGTGTTAACCTCTCAGCCAAATTGCCTAGCTGTCAAATTGACGTCCAACTTTTAATTTTAGGAAAGTGATTTAGCCATTGAAAACCCCTTCTAATAACCTAGACTTATTTGCTGCAACAGTACGTTTTTAACAAATTTTGGGAATATATCAACGTATTTTTTTACAATGTAGTTTGTTAGGAATGGTTAAAATATTGAAGAATGCTGGTTGAAATGCTAGTGGACAATAGAAATAAGGATAGAAACAGATGTGGTCCTCTCCAAAGTTTTCATAGTCATCATGGTCGACGTCCCACTGGGGTGAGATTTTCCTTGCCCTTATGTTGGCCCTACCAAGGATGTCGTTGTGGTTTGTGCAGCCCTTTAAGGCACTTGTGATTTAGGCCTTTATAAATAAACGATTGATTGATTGATTGAAAATGTTTTCCACGAAAAACCAAGCAATCCAGTCGCGAACGTCCTGAGACGACAATGTCCTGGATGAATAGGAACCTTCTTAGGTACTAATTATTAAACAAGGGCAGGTGTGGAGAATTACAGCCCATGGCAACCAACAATACAAAAAAGTAGAGAGGGTAGAGAATGGAAACAGACTAAAACATAGGAAAAAAGCTACTAAGCATAAATCAAGACCTAACCCGGGCAATGGATCAGGACAACTGGCTCATCATGGGGTAATTAGAGGCGGTATCATGTCCATAAGGTAAGAGGTTTTTACTTCATGACATGTCATGACAAACCAGAACTTCCAACTGATTATTTTTAGCACCTCTTTTCTCAAAAGTTTAACAAACCAGTAGGGGAAGTGAGATTTGTTTTAATGTTAAAATCCGCCCCCCGACTCTGGGGACTTGGGACATATTATACTGTCGGGACATCTTCACAAAATATATTAATTTGCACCTTGGGGACCTTTTAGGATTTTAAGAATATTTAAAATTAACAGAAGGTACCATAATTAGTCCCTCCAGGGTATTTAATCCTTGCAAATTATGCATGATTTTACAACTTTGTCCAAAACCTTAAATTTCCCAGCACGTTTTGGCCAATCTGCGTCATTTTCGCCCATGAAATTTGTCTCTGAGCACTGCTCAAACCATCTAATCAATATGTATGTTTGTTTCTTGTGTAGAAAAAGCAGGAACAACAAAGTGGGACAATATATATCAACTCTTTATTGATCAAATGATACAATTGTTGTCCACCTGCGTAGTTCAGACCAACTTCCTGGTCCTGTCTATTAATCCTTCAGGGTAATGAAAGTATATAAACATTTACTTCCTAGTTCACATTTATTTATTTAGCATTTATTTATCCAGGCCAAGATAATTAAGAACATATTTCCATTTGCAATGCAAAGAGGCCGCATGTACATGTTAGAGATGTTGAAGTTTGATAATAGTCTCTCATCGTCTCTATCCATAGATGACTCTCAATGATTCACAAATGCTCTTAACGTGCAGGCCGCAAATGTGTTGGAACATGAATGAATGTTTAAGGATATACAAACACTTTTTAAATGTAAAAAATACACAGAATGACTGCAACTTTTGGACCACTGAGCAGACAGCGGACAATAAGAAAGGTTTCTTGCAATTATATTTAATTATTACTATTATTATTTATAATCAGGGCTGTTAAGTGACTCATTTTGATTTCAGATTAATCACACTCTAAATCTGTGATTTATCTTGATTAATCACAAGTTATTATTTGCTTGCATAAATAAATTAGCTTTCGAAAGTACACCAAAATATTTGGATATAAATGCAATTGATAGTCAGAATGTTAAAAAGGCCCGTTTTACTCAACTGCAAGTCATTGATTAACTCAAAACTTGATTACAGCAAGTATAGTAAGAATTAGGAGCACATTTTGAAAGTCTGTGTAGTTTGCAATAACCGTGCAAACAATACAGTTACGAATCGATAATGTAGTGAACACACTCATAACAACTTATTATGGTGCACCTTTTACTCTTTAGTTTTAACAGTTGTTGAAACACACAAAATTTGATTTCTTGTTTTGGTACAATGGGACCCCAGCTCGTTGTGATTACTTACAGATGTCCAAACATTCTTCAGAAAGCAAAATAAATTCACATTCTATAGTTGCAAGTTGATGCTCTTGTTCGTATGGTACAGTTGGTTGATATGAATGACATCTTCTGGCAGGACTCGGTCTTCACAGATGTTAGATGTCCTGGCTGTCCGTTTAGCAAAGGCATATGTTTAACTTAACTGTGCTACTTGTCGATGTAGCTACCATTCATGCTGGCATGTAGCTATTGGCACGAGCAGAGAAAGAGCACCAGCTGACTGGCAGCACTCCTCACTACTTGCTGAGGACAGTGACTGCTGCTTGCTTTTACTTCAGAGTCTCCAAGACACAAACCAAGTCTCCAAGATACAAAAAAAAAGTCTCCATCTAGTGTCGACTTTTAATTGTGTGTGGTTTAAAAGGCGTACTATGGTGAACTTGCATGGCTACAGTAGTTGTGACCTCAAGATGCAGGAACCAGGAGATCGATGTGCAGGTAAGAGTTATTTAATACTCACAAATAAGGAGAAGCAGTCATGCATGCGGAGGTCCAAAACATAGTAACGATCCATGAGCACTGAGGAACTGGTGAGGTAGGCTTAAATAGTAGCCTGATTTGCAACTGCAACCAGGTGTGCCGGGCTGCCAATCAGGGACAGGTGAGGGAAACGAGCGCTGAGAGGAGACATGCAGAAAATGGAAATCAAATATGAGTGCTGACAGGAAAATAAACACAACACAAGAAAACACAAACAAAAGTGAAGTGACATGTTGTCACAAGTAAAACATCCATCCATCCATTTTCTACCGTGTGTCCCTTTTGGAGTCCCGGGGGGTGCTGGAGCCTATCTCAGCTGCATTCGGGTGGTAGGCGGAACATCAATACAGTGTTTCTTTTTGGAAATATTTTACTTTTTATTTTTAAAGTTACAAGGAACACTTAAAACATTGATAATAAATTCATAAAATTACAAGTCTATTCAGTATACTGAAAAAAATAAGACACAAAACATTACAATTTTTGCCGCAACTTTGTGAAAAAGCTGCCACAAATTCAGAAAATTTAGGCCGCAACAATAAGGAAAAAAAAGCCTACAAATCTTGAAAGGATTGATTGATTGATAACCACTACACCTACAGTTACTGTAGTCTTTTGTAAACCCATCAGAAACACGAGAAAGTAATTTCCTAAAAAGGCACTATAACAATTCATTGTGTGGTCTGATAACGAAGTGGACTAACATGCTGAAAATGGTGTTTAAATACTGTAAACTTTTACATCATCTTTCAGTGTCTTAAAAAGCAGTGGGTTTATGACAACAGACTAATGTTTATAAAACATACATATGTATAGTACATGCTCAGTTAAGTGTGGGAACTTGCTGGAATTGAACCTGTGTGCTTAATAAGTCATCAGTTGGAGGCTTCACAATGTGGTTAAGTGTTGAACCGAAACGCTGCTACAAAACCCTAAAAGTCATTTGTTTTCATTTCCGCGCTGCGTTTTGTCTTTGTCATCAGCGATTAGATGTGCCAAGCGGAAGATAGATGGCGTCAAAGTTGCAGCAAATTAATATTTCAGTCTTCCACCTAGCGTTTCAAACAAAAACGTTTCCAATTACAATATTGCTATGATGACTTGATTGTAGGATAAACACGAGGCTCATGGGAGCTGGTGTTCTTGCAGCGCTTTAATTTGACAGATGCAATACTCTCACGTTCAACGCAGTGCAGTCAGTTTCTCTATGACAAATATTGGCTGTAAATGACGACATGCTGGGGAGAGAACAATGTCCAGATGCAGACCAGGTTGATTTCCCCCAACACCTCCGTGACCAAACTGAGTGCTGCTGGCTCTCACCTCAGATATTCATGGACAAACGGAGCCCTAAATCTTTTAATCTCACTCCATCCCTCCCCTGATCCCAGTGGCTTATTTTATTTCTTAGCCCGTCAGCACACAACGAAGCTGACGCCCTGCATGCATGCTTATTATTCCATAAATATGAGGTACAGTAGTTGTGGAGACATTGTTTTGATGAATAACTTGCTTTATTTTTTTTAAAGAATAATAGTATTTATTATTATTCATTTGTTTTATCAAAAAAAAAAAGGTTTGCTTTGTTTGTACCCTGCAGTGATTGTTTCATAAAAATATGCAGCGTGATAATTTCCAGGCTTACAAACGTACAAACACTGATGGCAGTGGACCCAAATGTGTGGAAAACAAGATTTATTAAATCTTTGATCAGCTATTATGGAACATTCTAAATTACTCCTGCCAATTTAAACTTTAATCCCAGCAGGTTTTGTGTAAATAGATGAAAATCAGTCCCTGTGAACGTCTGACAGAGTCTCCCGTCAGAGAGAGTTTCAATTCCCACCTCAGTAAGAACTTTGAACATATCATAAGGGAAGCGCTGGACATTGAGTCTGAGTGGACCATGTTCCATCCCTCTCGTGCAGAGGCGGCCGATCGGAACTGTGGTCCCAAAATGGTTGGTGCCTGTCATGGCAGTAATCCCAGAACCCGCTGGTGGAGGGATGCCTTCAAGATGAAGGTGTCCTATCGGGTCCTTTTGGCTCATGGTCCCCCCAGAGGCAGCGGACAGGTACTGACCAGGTACCAAAGGGTGCGGGGCTTTGGCAGTCGCAAAGGCAACAACTCGAACATTGGAGGAGTTAAGCGAAGCAAAGGAAAACGACTTCCGAAGGCTACGAATCGATTTTGGAGACCATCCAGAAAGAAGAAGCAGTGCACTGTCAATACCGTGTATGGTGGGGATGGTGTGACGCTGACCTTGACTCAAGACATTGTGGATCAGTGGAAAGAATACCTCGAAGACCTCCTCAATCCTAACAACACGTCTTCCTATGAGGAAGCAGTGCTTGGGGAATCTGTGGTGGGCTCTCCTATTTCTGGTGCTGAGGTTGCCAAGGCAGTTAAAAACTGCTTGGTGGCAAGTTCCCGTGGGTGGATGAGATCCAACAACCTCAACCAAACATGTCCTGTAGTTGCAAATCAGACCTGAGGAATTTTGGACCATTCCTCTTCACAAAACTGTATCAGTGCAGCAGCATTCTTGGGATGTCTGATCTGAATCGCTCTCTTGATGTCATGCCACAGCATCTCAATCGGTTTGAGGTCAGGACACTAACTCGGCCACTCCAGAAGGCGTATTTTCTGTTGCCATTCTGAAGCCATTCTGTTGTTGATTTACTTCTATGCTTGGGGTCGTTGTCCTGTTGCATTACCCATCTGTTGTGCTTCAGTTGGCGGACAGATGGTCTTACGTTTTCCTGCAAAATGTCTTGATAAACTTGGGAATTGATTTTTCCATCGATGAAAGCAATCCGCACAGGCCGCGAGGCAGCAAAGCAGCCCCTAAACCACGTTACCACCTCCACCATATGTCACAGTTGGGATGAGGTTTTGATGTTCAATCAATGATTATTTATATAGACCAAAATCACTAGTGTCTCAAAGGGCTGCACAAACCTCAACACAAACCACTACGACATCCTTGGTAGGGCCCACATAAGGGCAACGAAAACTCACACCCAGTGGGACGTCGTTGACAATAATGACTATGAGAAACCTTTGAGAGGACCGCATATGTGGGCAACCCCCAACCCCCCCGCACCCCTCTAGGGGAAAAAAATAAACACTCTAAAAAGGGGTTCGAGTCCGAGGACTCGGTTCTTTTCTTATCGAACAACCGGGAAAACCGGTTTCGAGTATCATCCCTACACGCAGCGTTGTTTGTTCCTTTCAAACAACACAATTTTGGTTTCATCTGTTCACAGAATATTTTGCCAGTTGTGTTGTGGAACATCCAGGTGCTATTTTGCAAACTTCAAACATGCAGCAATGTTTTTTTTGGACAGCAGTGGCTTCCTCTGTGGTTTCTTCCCATGAACTCCATTCTTGTTCAATGTTTTACATATTGTAGATTCGGCAACAATAATGTCAGCATGTGCCATGTTTTTAGCTGACACTCTAGGATTCTTCTTCACCTCACTGAGCATTCTGCGCTGTGCTTTCACAGTCATCTTTACAGGTCGACCACGCCTAGGGAGAGTAGCAACAGTGCTGACCTTTCTCCATTTGTAGACAGTCTGTCCTACCATGGACACATGGACATCAAGGCTTTTAGAGATACTTTTGTAACCCTTTCCAGCTTTATGCAAGTCAATAATTCTTGATCGTAGATCTTCTGTTTTGTGCGAGGCATGGTTCATATCAGGCAATGGTAGAGCAGGGCAGCTTTAACCAACGCATATGATCACATCAGATTGATTAGACTCCATGTTGTCTTAATCCTGGCTCCAATCATCTCTCGGAGAAGTCATTAGCCGAGGGGTTCACATACTTTTTCCACCCTGCACTGTGAATGTTTACATGTTGTGTTTAATAGAAAGATGAAAACCTATAATTTTTTTTGTGCGGTATTAGTTTAAGCATACTGCGTTTGTCTATTGTTGTGGCTTCAATGAAGATCAAAACACATTTGAAGTTAAATGCCTACTGAAATGAGATTTTCCTATTAAAATGGGAACAGGAGCTCCATTCTATGTGTCATACTTGATCATTTCGCGATATTGCCATATTTTTGCTGAAAGAATTTAGTACAGAACATCCACGATAAAGTTCGCAACTTTTAGTCGCTAATAGAAAAGCCCTGCCTTTACCGGAAGTCGCAGACGACGACGTCACCCGTTGAGAGCTCCTCACATCCTCACATTGTTTTTAATAGGAGCCTCCAACAAAAAGAGCTATTCGGACCGAGAAAACGACAATTCTCCCATTAATTTGAGCGACGATGAAAGATTTGTGTTTGAGGATATTGATAGCGACGGACTAGAAAAAAAAATAAAAATAAAAAAATTAAATTGAGTTAAAAAAAAACGCAATTGCATTCGGACGAATTCAGATGTTTTCAGACACATTTACTAGGATAATTATGGGAAATCCTTTATCTTTCTATTGTGTTGCTAGTGTTTTAGTGAGTTTAATAGTACCTGATAGTGGGAAGGGTGTCTCCACGGGTTTCTTAAGGCCAGTCTCTGATGGAAGTCGACGGCAGCATTATTGACAGCACAAGCTCAGCTGATGTCCGGTAAGTGGGGACTTTTTACCACAATTTTCTCACCGAAAACTGCTGGTTGACATTTGGTCGGGATGCATGTTTGTTTGACCGCTCTGATCCATAGTAAAGCTTCACCTCCGGGAATTTTAAACACGGAATCACCGTGTGTTTGTGTGGCTAAAGCTTCCCAACTCCATCTTTCTACTTTGACTTCTCCATTATTAATTGAACAAATTGCAAACGATTCAGCAACACAGATGTCCAAAATACTGTATAATTATGCGGTTAAAGCAGACGATTTTTAGCTGTGTGTGTGCGCAGCACTAATATTTCCTAGCAGTCCGTGACGTCACGCGTACACGTCATCATTCCGCGACGTTTTCAATAAGAATTTTCTCGGGAAATTTAAAATTGCAATTTAGTAAACTAAAAAGGCCGTATTGGCATGTGTTGCAATGTTAATATTTCATCATTGATATATAAACTATCAGATTGCGTGGTCGGTAGTAGTGGGTTTCAGTAGGCCTTTAAAGTTAAAGTCAAAATACCAATGATTGTTACACACACACTAGATTTGGTAAAATTTGTCCTCTGCATTTGACCTATCCCCCTTGATCACCCTCTGGGAAGTGAGGGTAGCAGTGGGCAGCAGCGGTGCTGCGCCCGGGAATCATTTATGGTGATTTAACCCCCAATTCCAACCCTTGATGCTGAGTGCCAAGCAGGGAGGCAATGGGTCCCATTTTTTTTTATAGTCTTTGGTATGACTCGGCCGGGTTTTGAACTCCCAACCTACCGATCTCAGGGCGGACCCTCTAACTACTAAGCCACTGAGTAGGTATGACCAATTTATGCAGAAATCCAAGTAACCCTTAAGGGCTCACATAGATAGCCTCAAACGTAAAAAGTCTGGAAAAATGTCGCAAGATTGACATATTCCAAATGAAGGCAAGGCACCAAGTCCACTACCGCCTGGGGAATCAAATTACCTAAACTGTTGCTACTAACTTGTGTTGCCAGCTGTTTGGACATTAATGTAATGGCTGTGTTTTGACATCTATATTGCTATGGACTACTCAAACACGTTTACGTTTTCTAGTATTAATAAATTATACTGTCATAATAAAATGTAATGTAATGCTGTAATGTGAAGGGTGTAGTCTATATTTGCGAGAGACCTCACACTTTTGGACAGTATGGCCAATCATACCTTAATTTTGTTTTATATTCACTTTAAAAAACTAAAATTTTGCGTTTAACTTGCTTCTGCTTTTTGGCCAGAACTCCCTTGAAAAAGGTTTTTAATCGCGATGGGATTTTCTTCCTTGTTGAATAAGGGTTAAAGGCCTACTGAAACCCACTACTACCTACCACTTGCTGATAGTTTATATATCAATGATGAAATGTTAACATTGCAACACATGCCAATATGGCTGGTTAAGTTTACTAAATTGCAATTTTAAATTTTTTCCAGAGTTTCTTGTTGAAAAGGTCGCGAAATGATGACGCGTATGCGTGACGTCTCGAGTTGGAGGGGACATATTAGCGCAGCACCACTAGCGGCTAAAATTCGTCTCTTCTCATCGCACAATTACACAGTATTTTGGACATCTGTGTTGCTGAATCTTTTACAATTTGTTCAATTAATAATGGAGAAGTCAAAGTACAAAGATGAGGGTGGGAAGCTTTAGCCTTTAACCACACAAACACACGGTGTTTCCTTGTTTAAAATTCCCAGAGGTGAAACTTTACTATGGATCAGAGCGGTCAAGCGAACATGGTTCCTGACCACTTGTCAACCGGCAGGTTTCGGTGAGAAAATTGTGGTAAAAAGTCGCCTCTTACCGGAGATCAGCGGAACTTCTGTCGTGCTGCTGCTGCCGTGACTAATTCCCTCAGAGACTGGCGTCAACACACCCGTGGATACACCACTTCGACTATCAGGTACTATGTAATCTCACTAAAACACTGGTAACACAATAGAAAGATAAGAGATTTCCCAGAATTATCCTAGTAAATGTGTCTAAAAACATCTGAATTGCTCACAATGCAATCGCCTTTTTTTTTCTTTCTAGTCCTTTGTTATCAATATCCTCAGGCACGAATCTTTCATCCTTGCTCAAATTAATGGGGAGATTGTCCTTTTCTCGGTCCGAATAGCTCTTTTTGTTGGAGGCTCCCATTATAAACAATGTGAGGATGTGAGGAGCCATCACACGGGTGACGTCATTTGTCTGCGACTTCCGGTAAAGGCAAGGCTTTTTTATTAGCGACCAAAAGTTGCGAAATTTATTGTGGATGTTCTCTACTAAATCCTTTCAGCAAAAATATGGCAATATCGCGAAATGATCAAGTATGACACATAGAATCGACCTGCTATCCCCGTTTGAATAATAAAATCTCATTTCAGTAGACCTTTAAATAAAGAACAGATAATGTTTATTTTGATATTTAGCGTGAGTTTGTAGCACCAATTTTCTTTTATGAACATAGCAGGGAACGGAAAAAACTGCATCATGTTTGTCATTAAATGTGTTACATTTCCCCTGATAGCAGCAGAGTTATGTGAAACAATCCCTCCAACACACACACACACACACACTGCTCAGCGGGAGAAGATATTGATACGTTCTTTCCTTGTTGAAGTGATCTTGAAAAGTCATCACAGTGTTTCTCGCCAACTCAGAGCTCAAAACACATGCAGGTGGGCGTTTGCGTTTGAAGGGTGGTCCCATCACCCAAACACGTACCAACTTTCACACATGTATCTGTAATTCACTCTACTCAGCCTGCATTTAACAGAAATAAATCACTGGCAGTCCAGTCTTGTTTCCAAACTTCACAGTTCCTAACCAATCAAAGCCAAATTCAATGCTATTATTCATTTTTTCCATGTTCCTCCTTTTCTTTCTTCCTCCCCTTCTTTCCCTCTTTGCTAACAGCTGCATGTTTTTTTTTCTTTTTAATCAACAATATTATTCCCTTTTTCAGTCCTGTGGTGGCCTCACCATCTGTCACTTGTGTGAGAAAAGAGGAAAGCAATTATTGAATCTTGGCTTTGAGGAGCGCCTGCCATTACAAAAGTCCCTCATGCTTTTGTCTCTTCTCCCTTCCAGCGCTGCTTTTTCTGCAGAAACTTAGAAAGATCATGGTTAGTCCGCAAATGCATTAAAAAGGAATTCCCTGAAAAAAAAAATAAATAAAAACCCTTGGGGAGCTTAAAAGGCATAGGGACTTTATTGTGTCTTTATTCATGCTTGAATGATACGCACAATTCCAGCTAGGGGGCAGCAGTCCTCAGACTGCCTGTGCAACCCTGTAGAAGAAAAACACATGCAGAAACACAGAGTTAACGAAGGAGAGATAGACTACTTTGTGGCAGGAATAAAAATAAAAACAAGGGACGTGTCAAAGATCAAAGAAAACAAGGGACGAGAACCTGAATAAAGTAATGTGAATTATATGTATATAGCGCTTTTCTCTAGTGACTCAAAGCACGTTTTACCATGAATTGATTAACGTGGACCCCGACTTAAACAAGTTGAAAAACTTATTCGGGTGTTACCATTTAGTGGTCAATTGTACGGAATATGTACTGTACTGTGCAATCCACTAATAAAAGTTTCAATCATTCAAAACTTTTACATAGTGAAACTCAATATCTAAGTTACATTTAAGCCAGTGTGGGTGGCACTGGGAGCAGGTGGGCAAAGGGCCTTGCCCAAGGACTAAAGATGCGTGGATAGGCAATTATATAATCTGCAACCGCATCACTAAAGTGGTCATCCACCCGCCATCAACCCAAACCAACATTTTATCAAAGCCACAACTGCCCGCCAACCGCCCGTTATTATATATCTAATATAGACGATGCAAGGCACTAGTGAGGTTAGAAAGAGTAACTCCAGCCAAATAGCACAGACACAATGGCTTTCTTGAACTGATTTTTTTGAAGGCTTCCTTTCCCTTCAAATTCACCGTGAAAACTGTAATAAATAAAGCACCTTACAAACGTTAAAATAATAACATGCACAGCAGGTGGATCAAACATTTTACCAAGTAAAATACCAACAAATGACAAACAAATACCTCGTTGGCCTGCATGCTTCTTTTAGGAGGAAATTGTGATCTTCTGGCTCTTATAGCCCAAACACTTAAAGTCATTGTGACACTTTTTAGTCTTTCTCCCTTCTCATTACATAAAAAAAAAAAAGTGTACTCATACCCGGAAGTAGCTTCCTTATATCCGTCAACAGACCAAACGAGACACTTCAAAATAAAAGTATGCCCACATACTGTTTTAAAGAGTGCTGCTTGTTTTTTGTATGTGGGTAACAACATATAACTATTTATAAATGGTTGATTTGTATAGGCTAGTAAGGTAAAGTGTTGTACCTGACAAGTTTGGGCTACCTTGCTTCTGCAGCCTTCATCAGAGGTGTCACGTGATGTTAGCGTGACGTCGTCTGTGACGTGATATATGGATTGTACCATCAAGAGATGTCAGGTACAACACTTTACCTACTAGCCTATATAAATCAACCATTTATAAATACACGTCAGTAGGCTAAATGAACCTCTTCAACATAACATTTAACTATGTATAATGTAGCGGCTGGCTACGGGGTGTTAGCCAATGACTTTGGCTGGGGGGCGGGACTTCCGGGAGAGATAGGGAAGTGACGTTGTCAACAGGAAGTGAAAGTTTGAGTTGTCCCGGGAAAAGCGTTAGAGACATGAGAGCTGTTGTGTGGTTGTATTACATGTGGGGCGGCATAGCTCGGTTGGTAGAGTGGCCGCGCCAGCAACTTGATGGTTGCAGGTTCGATTCCCGCTTGTGCTATCCTAGTTACTGCCGTTGTGTCCTTGAGCAAGACACTTTACCCACCTGTTCCCAGTGCCACCCACACTGGTTTGAATGTAACTTAGATATTGGGTGTCACTATGTAAAGCGCTTTGAGTCACTTGAGAAAAGCGCTATATAAATATAATTCACTTCACTATATAAATATAATTCACATCTTGTGCGATAAAGACAAGACAAACGAAGAAGTTGTATGAGCCTACATTCCTGGGATTATTACAATATATATTTCCGAATTGGTTCAACCGCCACCCGCCCGAATCTATTTAAAATCTATTTTTTCGTCATGTCACCCACCCGACCCGCGGTTTATCCGCGGACTCCGTGGTTGTGACCGCAAACCGCGCATCTCTACCAAGAACACAACAGCGGAAGCGTGGGAAGCAGGGTATCGAACTGCAACCCTCAAGTTTGCTGGCACGGCCACTCTACCAACCGAGCTATACCGCCCCAAAAACACAAACAGGCACACATATATATTGTGAGTACTGTAGGAAATCCCCATATAAGAAGTACTGGTTCAATGATCATACAACTTTAAATTGGTTAAATTGGTAAATGAGTTATTCTTTTATAGCGCTTTTCTACCTTGTAGGTCAGGGATCGGCAACCCAAAACGAAAGAGCCATATTGGACCAAAAATACAAAAAACTAATCTGTCTGGAAACACAAAAAATGAAAAGCCTTATAATGAAGGCAACACATGATGTAAGTATCTATTTTATGTGCCTTTGGTTGTATGACATGAATAAATAAGAACCATCCATCCATCCATTTTCTACCGCTTATTCCCTTTTATGGTCGCGGGGGGCGCTGGCGCCTATCTCAGCTACAATCGGGCGGAAGGCAGGGTACACCCTGGACAAGTCTCCACCTCATCACAGGGCCAACACTGATAGACAGACAACATTCACACTCACATTCACACACTAGGGCCAAATTAATGTTGCCAATCAACCTATCCCCAGGTGCATGTCTTTGGAAGTGGGAGGAAGCCGGAGTACCCGGAGGGAACCCACGCATTCACGGGGAGAACATGCAAACTCCACACAGAAAGATCCCGAGCCTGGGATTGAACCCAAGACTGCAGAACCTCCGTATTGTGAGGCAGACGCACTAACCCCTCCCCCACCGTGAAGCCCTGCTTTGGTAAATAGAAGTAAGATGTGTAGTTGTGTACCTTGCTGTTCCTTGACAAACTAAAAAGAACATTTAATCATCGTTGAAAACCTTCAACATACAGGAAATAATTAACTGCTGTTCAATTAGACCTGGACGTCAACATGCATCCACACGGTAGCATCCATGTCACTGGATGACTTGAATAAGACACGGTGGCCTTCAACGCTCTCACGGTGTAGAAAATTAATGAGGGAACCCGAACTCCTCCCCTCCACCTCAGCAGTAGTGCCGTTACCTTTGCTATGATAAGATAGGAAATATTCCCACTGTTTCTGAAGCTCTTTGACTATGAAGGCAGGTCGCTCATTAGCATATAAATGGGAAAAAGATAACGCCGCACTTCTCTGGGTAATCTTACGGCTGACAGAGTGGCGATGGGTGGGGGGTCGGGATCACTTGTGTCTGACTCACAAAACTTTGCTTTTAACATCTCAGAAATGCAGAAAAAGTCATCTTTATTTTTTTCACATTGGAAAACTGCAATGTGGCCCAGTTTCCTAGAGTAAAGAATCCAAACTGATCCTGAATGTCACAGCAACTGTTGGAACGTATGCATCCCTCAACGAACCACAGCTCCACTAGTGTCGGTAATACTCATGCAGCCCAAAATCATGATGCTGATGACACAATTATCTGACAACATTTTTGAATTATACAGTCCAGAAATACAATTAAACACATGTCAAATGTTCTTTTCAGATTAAACCCATTGAACTCAATGATGGCAACCAAACTAAACTTTGAAGAAAGGAAATTAATGCTAAAATGCTACTAGAAGCATGACAATGCAGTTGAAGTGCAAAGACCATTTAGGGGGGGATTTCAGCAAGAATCACCATCACTCGAATTTCAGACAAGTTTGAAGCTTATGGAACTAATCAGAACGTCCACAAGAAGCGTTCCAGAAGACCACGGACATCAACAAGCCCCACAGAGGAAGAAAGAGTACTGGAATAGCAAAGTCCAAAAAAGTCTGTGCGGCAAGCTTGTCATGTGGTAGGGATTTCAAAATCATCTGTCCATGATATTTGTAAATACTTTTGCATTTTGAAAATCATACAATTATAATAAACACCTAGTTTGAAATGATTTAAGTTGTGTATACATTTCTTTGGGTCCCTGTAAATATTGTTTACATAACCTGTGAGTCTTTTTATTCCAAATGAACTCTAAAATGTTATAAAATCTTATTCATGAAAGAAGGACCGAGGGTGTTAGGGCTGGGCGAAAATGAGGACTCAGGTGCAGAAGCGTGACAATTGACTCAGACTTTATTTAATTAGTTTTCTTTGTTATCTCTAGAACAGAGAGATCAAAATAAAGTGGCTACAAAATCTATCTGAGATATATTTGAGGAACAAAAGAATGTAACGAAGGGCATAAGGCAAAAAACAGAAACTCACTCCATAAGGAAGAAAAAGGCAGTAGCAAAATTTCTATACGAATCTAATGGCAAAAACCAACAATCTACAATTATATACAAAAAGAAAATCAATCATGCAAAGGAGTCGAGAAACCAGTAAACTAAAGGCGCTCCAGAAGGAGGAAAAAGGAAAACAAGGCACTATGAACTAGATATAAAAGACTAGCATGAAAAACTTTAGCAACAGAAGATCACTCTCTCAGAGGAAACAAAGAAATCAATAAATAAAGCGAGACAATATTTATCAAACTTGGTACAAGGCTGTGGACAAGGCTGGAGGCACGTAGCGAGACGATATACTCTGGCACAAGACAAGAGGAGGAAGAGACATTTATACACATGAGGGAGGGTGACACAGGTGGGCACAATCAGGCAATCAGGAGAGACATCAGACCAGTGACACAGGAGGAAGGGCAAGTGACCTGAAACGAGAGGGAGAGTTAACCTTTCAAAATAAAACAGGAAATGACAAGACAACATGAAACCAGACAAGACTTCACCCAGGTGTGACAGAGGGAGAAAAAGTTGTGTACAGTGGAACAAATTGGAACATCGCAAAATACATTAATTTTTAACAGAGTTGACATGAGCCACTGTAGATCAATTACGCAAGTACCAGCGATCAAAATCTCCCTGGATTTTGGACAACAGTGGAACACACTTGGCTTTTTAGAGCTCTGCAAGAATATGTGTGACCTGCACGCCCAAGTATGTGAAACTTTGCAAGGCAAATTTAAAGGTAAAATTGTGCAGAGGATATTTCTTAGCATCAGAATTTAGGGAAATATTTTACTTTTGCCCGAGTTGAGTTTGTTGCCAGATACATGTCCAAAAGCTTGGAGAGTACTTAAGGCAGCCGAGACAAAGAAGAAGGAGGTGTCCGAGACATATAGAAAGAAGGCATCTGCTTAGAGAGAACAAGTCATTCACTTGCACATTGTATCTACATATGCCTGTAATAAGCTGGTTGGTTCGAAGCGCTATTGACAGAGGCTCAATGGCAAGAACAAAAAGCAATGGGCTCAGGAGGCAGCCCTGCAGTGTGAAAAAGTAAAGGCAAACATATCCAGATTGAATATTATATATTGAATATAATATCAAGAAATTAACGTAGGAGCTTAATCCGTAAAATAAAACTAAATCTAAAGCTAAATCTTTCCAAGACATGAAACAAATAATTCCACTACACTCAGTTAAATGCCTTTTCAGCATCCATAGATATAGGATAGGATAGGATAGAAGATACTTTTTTTTATATCATATATCACACATATATCACTACCTCTTCATTGTTAAGAACAGGTGCGTCATAGAATATATATTGAAAAGACTAGAAAAGGAGTACCTAGTCCGAATGAACCCGGTTTGACCCGCATTAATAATAGAAGGGAGAATGGAATCCAGACGTAAAGCCAGCAGTTTGGATAATACCTCCAAGTCCACATTTAACAGGCTAATATGGAGATAGGAAGTGCACGACAAATGTTCCTTGACTTTTTTTAAGAGGAAAGAAATTGAAACTTGGATGAGCATTTGCGGGAGGCGACAGATTCCAACGATTAATTGTATATGTCCAATAATAGGAGGGCTAGCTAATACCAACATTGTTTTAGAAATTTGAAAAGATAGCCATTTAGTCCCGGGGATTTTCCGTTTTGTAGTGATAACGCTGCAACTTTTAATTCCGCAGCAGTAATTGGTCTCTCTTACTCTACCGCAGCAGACTAATCAACCGAGGGAATGTCCAAATTGACATCCATCTGCGTTCCCCTCCAAGGTTTCTCATTGTATCCCAGCGGGCTGAGGTTTTTTTTGCCCTGATGTGGGATCTGAGCCGAGGATGTCGTTGTGGCTTGTGCAGCCCTTTGAGACACTTGTGATTTGGTGCTATATAAATAAACTTTGATTGATTGACTTTCAAAAAGTTGTCATCATCAGAGTATGGCGTATAAACAGTTAGAAGTACTACTGGGGTGTTGGAGATGTGGCAAGTGGCAATAATGTACCTCCCGTTGGGGTCAGAAATACTATTCGAGTGTACAAAAAGAACAGATTTATGTAGCAAAATAGCAACGCCCCTCAGTTTGCTTGAAAATAAAACGTGGTAAATCTGTCCTATCCATCCTCTCCTCGGCCTCAAGTGATCAGAAGGTTTAAGATTAGTCGGCTGCAAGAAGATTGCCTTGGCGCCCAGATAGCGGAGATGATGTTACTACTTACTTCGTTTTATAGTATTATTAAGCTTACTACTTGTGTTGTAAGCTAATTCGACTATAATGGTTGTGTGGCGGCGTGGCGGAGATGGAAGACTGCTGTGCCAGGAACTTGAGGGTTCCAGATTAAATTTCAACTTCCGGTATCCTAGTCAGAGTCGTTGTGTCCTTCACCTTTGGTCCTGATGGGTTGCCGTCATTGTGTGAATGATGGAATGTGATGTCTAATGTAAAGAACCTATCAATCCAAGTATAGAACAATGCTATATAAACACAGACCGTTTACCATTTAAAATTGCTGGGAACTTGCATGGCTGCAGTAGTAGCGACCCCAAGATGCAGGAACCAGGTGAACGGAGAGCAGGTAAGATGCGTTTATGTTGTGATCCGATGGTCGGATCATCACCATATTGTTATTTTTGTTCCATTTTTATATCACTCTGGGGTTTGACATACTTAGTTCCTGTTTTGTTCGTTTCCATGGTCACTCATTAGTTTCAGCTGCTACTCTCTTTTCCAGCACACCTGTCTTTACTAATCACCACCTGTTTATAAGCCAGCGTTTTCTGTTCACTGATTGTCGGATCTTAGTTTGTTCACATACATCTGTTTACGACTTGTCTCTCACTCTCGTTTTCGCTAGCTCTCACGCTAAGCTTTATTTTTATTCCTAGCTTTCACGCTAGTTGTTTTGTATTTCCTTTTGGTGCCCTTGTGCTTCGGTTTGTTTGTCCTAGCTTTCCATGCTAGCGCTTTTATTTGCCTTTTCTATTTGTATCAGTATTTTTGTTCATAGCTCCTTTTGTTTAATAAATCCCTTAGTTCTTACCTTTTTGCTGTGTTCTTGCTGACGCATCCACGGAGGACCGAATCCGGCATTACAATGCCACACAAGCGTAACAGTAAGATCCGACCAAAGAATGGTTCCTTCGCGTCTGGCAACCACGAGGACGCCTTCGATGAAGGTACATGGATGGTGTTTCGGGCGATGGAGGCAGAGACTCTCCGATGCAACCCGGATGAAAGTATCATGTGGGGTCCGGATGGAACCCTGATCCCCATCGATGTTTTCCGGTCCGGTGAGTTTCCCTCCCGCAGCGCTCGCGCTCGTCCGCGTAGGCGGAAGCCGCGAACGATGGCTTCGTCCCATGACAGTGACTTTCCCACTCCATGCCTCCCTCCTCATAAACACAGCAACCTACAGTCAGCATACAAGACCCCTACACCATTGTTTGGGGACCCAATAACACACTTTGCTAACAGTTTTACCGACTGGGCAAATTCCCAACTTGTGTCCCGCGCAGATGACGTCATTTCGTCGACTACTCCCGGTAACGCAAACCCGTCCTCCGTTGATGACATCATCAACGAGGATTTTTTTTTGGAAGATTCTCTTTCTCATCCATTTTCAAATGACAATAACATTAATAATAAAATACAGAATTTCCAGGACATTTTTGCTTTTTATTATTCTGGTAAATCCCAACCATCTGCTTTTTCAACTCCACCTGTAAAACCTCATTCCCCGCCCAAGTCCAAGGTTTTTTCTCCCTTTTCAAAGGGACACTCTGGACAATATAGAGGGGAGGAGTCTGCCCGCCTCCAAACCTCCCACCACCCTCCCTTATGGTCAGTCCCTGACCACAGGGAAAGGGTCTGGGATTCCCGTCTGGAGGGGGGGGCTATGGCCTATAGCTGTGTTGCGGAGGTAGCGCAGATGCTACCTGTTCTTAAAACTGTCAAACCGCAACCTCCTATGAGGCCACCCTTACCTGTTTTTCGGCCCGTTAAACCGCTAGCTCCTCCTAGGCCGCCGCCACCTGTATTCCGCTTAGCTCTTCCTCGTAGACCTCCTCCACCTGTGTTTCCCCCGGCCAAGTCTCAACGGCCTTGTAGACCTCCTCCACCTGTTTTTCCCCCGGCCAAGTCTCAACGGCCTTGTAGACCTCCTCCACCTGTGTTTCCCCCGGTCAAATCACGACGACCAAGTAGACCTCCTCCACCGGTGTTCAGACTTGCGAGGTCATTACCTCCAGCACGTCCTCCACCACCGATGTTCGGCACTGTCCCTAACCTGGTTTTTACACCAAAAGTAGACTCTCGCCTGGTTTTCACACCAGAAGAGGTTCCTAACCTGGTTCCCACACCAGCTTCGGTCTCTCGCCTGGTTCACACACCAGCACCGAATCCTAGTCTGGTTCTCACGCCAGCAATTGACTCTTTCCTGGTCCTCGCACCAGCACCTGTTCCTAAGCTGGAACCCACTCCACCACCAGCTCCAAAGCTGGAGTCCACACCAGCTCTTAAGTTGGAACCCACTCCAACACCTGCGTCGACAACTGCGGTTTCCACGCCGACTACTACGCCTTCTTCCACGACGCCGACTACTACGCCTTCTTCCACGACGGCGACGACTACGCCGACCTCCACGACGGCAACGACTACGCCAGACTCCATGACGCCGCCTTCTTCGGCTGCAGCACCTCCTCCTCGGCTGAAGCCAACGCCTCCTCCTCGGCTGAAGCCAGCGCCTCCTCCTCGGCTGAAGCCAGCGCCTGCTCCTCGGCTGAAGCCAGCGCCTGCTCCTCGGCTGAAGCCAGCGCCTGCTCCTCGGCTGAAGCCTGCGCCTGATCCTCGGCTGAAGCCTGCGCCTGATCCTCGGCCGAAGCCTGCGCCTGATCCTCGGCTGAAGCCTGCGCCTGATCTTCGGCTGAAGCCTGCGCCTGATCCTCGGCTGAAGCCTGCGCCTGATCCTCCGCCGGCCTCTGCGCCTGATCCTCCGCCGGCCTCTGCACCTGCTTCGGCTGCAGCCCCCGCACCTTCGTCTGCTGCTGCCAAGCCTCCTCCACGTCTGCCACAGGTGTGGCCTCTGCGAGGTCGTCCGCCTCGCCGTGCACCTCATCCTGCAAGGCGGCCACTGATGTGGCCTTTTCAAGGTCGGCCGCCAAAACTTTTTCGGCAGCGGCGTTCCATCCGCCGCCGCCACATTGCTATTCCTCGGTGGATTCGGGGACACGCGACCTGGCGACCCTCCGCCGTGACCTCCCTCCGCCGTGACCTCCCTCCGCCCTCCCTTCTTCTGCGGATTTTCTTGTTGTGGGGAGGGGGTTCTAGTTTTTCTTTGCATTCTTTGTTGTATTCTTTTTGGACATCTGGTATCCGTCTCTTTTGGGGGGGGATACTGTTGTGATCCGATGGTCGGATCATCACCATATTGTTATTTTTGTTCCATTTTTATATCACTCTGCGGTTTGACATACTTAGTTCCTGTTTTGTTCGTTTCCATGGTCACTCATTTGTTTCAGCTGCTACTCTCTTTTCCAGCACACCTCCATCCATCCATCCATCATCTTCCGCTTATCCGAGGTCGGGTCGCGGGGGCAGCAGCCTAAGCAGGGAAGCCCAGACTTCCCTATCTCCAGCCACTTCGTCTAGCTCTTCCCGGGGGATCCCGAGGCGTTCCCAGGCCAGCCGGGAGACATAGTCTTCCCAACGTGTCCTGGGTCTTCCCCGTGGCCTCCTACCAGCTGGACGTGCCCTAAACACCTCCCTAGGGAGGCGTTCGGGTGGCATCCTGACCAGATGCCCGAACCACCTCATCTGGCTCCTCTCGATGTGGAGGAGCAGCGGCTTTACGTTGAGCTCCTCCCGGATGGCAGAGCTTCTCACCCTATCTCTAAGGGAGAGCCCCGCCACACGGCGGAGGAAACTCATTTCGGCCGCTTGTACCCGTGATCTTATCCTTTCGGTCATGACCCAAAGCTCATGACCATAGGTGAGGATGGGAACGTAGATCGACCGGTAAATTGAGAGTTTTGCCTTCCGGCTCAGCTCCTTCTTCACCACAACGGATCGATACAACGTCCGCATTACTGAAGACGCCGCACCGATCCGCCTGTCGATCTCACCATCCACTCTTCCCCCACTCGTGAACAAGACTCCTAGGTACTTGAACTCCTCCACTTGGGGCAGGGTCTCCTCCCCAACCCGGAGATGGCACTCCACCCTTTTCCGGGCGAGAACCATGGACTCGGACTTGGAGGTGCTGATTCTCACTCCGGTCGCTTCACACTCGGCTGCGAACCGATCCAGTGAGAGCTGAAGATCCCGGCCAGATGAAGCCATCAGGACTACATCATCTGCAAAAAGCAGAGACCTAATCCCGTGGCCACCAAACCGGAACCCCTCAACGCCTTGGCTGCGCCTAGAAATTCTGTCCATAAAAGTTATGAACAGAATCGGTGACAAAGGACAGCCTTGGCGGAGTCCAACCCTCACTGGAAACGTGTCCGACTTACTGCCGGCAATGCGGACCAAGCTCTGGCACCAATTATACAGGGGAGCGGACTGCCACAATAAGACAGTCCGATACCCCGTACTCTCTGAGCACTCCCCACAGGACTTCCCGAGGGACACGGTCGAATGCCTTCTCCAAGTCCACAAAGCACATGTAGACTGGTTGGGCAAACTCCCATGCACCCTCAAGAACCCTGCCGAGAGTATAGAGCTGGTCCACAGTTCCACGACCAGGACGAAAACCACACTGTTCCTCCTGAATCCGAGGTTCGACTATCCGGCGAAGCCTCCTCTCCAGTACACCTGAATAAACCTTACCGGGGAGGCTGAGGAGTGTGATCCCACGATAGTTGGAACACACCCTCCGGTCCCCCTTCTTAAAGAGAGGGACCACCACCCCGGTCTGCCAATCCAGAGGTACCGCCCCCGATGTCCACGCGATGCTGCAGAGTCTTGTCAACCAAGACAGCCCCACAGCATCCAGAGCCTTAAGGAACTCCGGGCGGATCTCGTCCACCCCTGGGGCCTTGCCGCCGAGGAGCTTTTTAACTACCTCAGCGACCTCAGCCCCAGAAATAGGAGAGTCCACTACAGATTCCCCAGGGACCGCTTCCTCAAAGAAAGACGTGTTGGTGGGATTGAGGAGGTCTTCGAAGTATTCCCTCCACCGATCCACAACATCCGCAGTCGAAGTAAGCAGAACACCATCCGCACCATACACGGTGTTGATAGTGCACTGCTTCCCCTTCCTGAGGCGCCGTATGGTGGTCCAGAATCGCTTCGAAGCCGCCCGGAAGTCGTTTTCCATGGCTTCCCCGAACTCTTCCCATGTCCGAGTTTTTGCCTCCGCGACCGCTAAAGCTGCACACCGCTTGGCCCGTCGGTACCCGTCCACTGCCTCCGGAGTCCTATGAGCCAAAAGAACCCGATAGGACTCCTTCTTCAGCTTGACGGCATCCCTCACTGCTGGTGTCCACCAACGGGTTCTGGGATTACCGCCACGACAGGCACCAACAACCTTGCGGCCACAGCTCCAATCAGCCGCCTCGACAATAGAGGTTCGGAACATGGTCCACTCGGACTCAATGTCCCGCACCTCCCTCGTGACATGTTCAAAGTTCTTCCGGAGGTGGGAATTGAAACTTTGTCTGACAGGAGACTCTGCCAGACGTTCCCAGCAGACCCTCACAATGCGTTTGGGCCTCCCAGGTCTGTCCGGCATCCTCCCCCACCATCGCAGCCAACTCACCACCAGGTGGTGATCGGTAGAAAGCTCCGCCCCTCTCTTCACCCGAGTGTCCAAAACATGAGGCCGCAAATCCGATGACACAACTACAAAGTCGATCATGGAACTGCGGCCTAGGGTGTCCTGGTGCCAAGTGCACATATGGACACCCTTATGTTTGAACATGGTGTTTGTTATGGACAATCCGTGACGAGCACAAAAGTCCAATAACAAAACACCACTCGGGTTTAGATCCGGGCGACCATTCTTCCCAATCACGCCTCTCCAGGTTTCACTGTCGTTGCCAACATGAGCGTTGAAGTCTCCCAGTAGGACAAGGGAATCACCCGGAGGAGCACTTTCCAGTACTCCCTCGAGTGTACCCAAAAAGGGTGGGTATTCTGAACTGCTGTTTGGTGCATAAGCACAAACAACAGTCAGGACCCGTCCCCCCACCCGAAGGCGAAGGGAAGCTACCCTCTCGTCCACTGGGTTGAACTCCAACGTGCAGGCTTTGAGCCGGGAGGCAACGAGAATTGCCACCCCAGCCCGTCGCCTCTCACTGCCGGCAACGCCAGAGTGGAAGAGGGTCCAGTCCCTCTCGAGAGAACTGGTTCCAGAGCCTTTGCTGTGCGTCGAGGTGAGTCCGACTATATCCAGCCGGAACTTCTCTACCTCGCGCAGTAGCTCAGGCTCCTTCCCCCCCAGTGAGGTGACGTTCCACGTCCCAAGAGCTAGCTTCTGTAGCCGAGGATCGGACCGCCAAGTGCCCTGCCTTCGGCTGCCGCCCAGCTCACAATGCCCCCGACCTCTATGGCCCCTCCTATGAGTGGTGAGCCCATTGGAGGGATGACCCACGTTGCCTCTTCGGGCTGTGCCCGGCCGGGCCCCATGGGGACAGGCCCGACCACCAGGCGCTCGCCATCGTGCCCCAACTCCGGGCCTGGCTCCAGAGCGGGGCCCCGGTGACCCACGTCCGGGCGAGGGAAATCTGGGTTCATTTTGTTGTAATTCCATAGAAGTCTTTGAGCTGCTCTTTGTCTGATCACTCACCTAGGACCTGTTTGTCTTGGGAGACCCTACCAGGGGGCATGAAAGCCCCCAGACAACATAGCTCCTAGGATCATTGGGACACGCAAACTCCTCTACCACGATAAGGTAGCAGCTCAGAGAGGAGTCCAGCACACCTGTCTTTACTAATCACCACCTGTTTATAAGCCAGCGTTTTCTGTTCACTGATTGTCGGATCTTAGTTTGTTCACATACATCTGTTTACGACTTGTCTCTCACTCTCGTTTTCGCTAGCTCTCACGCTAAGCTTTATTTTTATTCCTAGCTTTCACGCTAGTTGTTTTGTATTTCCTTTTGTGTGCCCTTGTGCTTCGGTTTGTTTGTCCTAGCTTTCCATGCTAGCGCTTTTATTTGCCTTTTCTATTTGTATCAGTATTTTTGTTCATAGCTCCTTTTGTTTAATAAATCCCTTAGTTCTTACCTTTTTGCTGTGTTCTTGCTGACACATCCACGGAGGACCGAATCCGGCATTACAATGCCACACAAGCGTAACAGTTTAATGTCATAAACAGAATAGGAAACAGTCGTGCATGTAAAGTTATAATCATAAAGTCAATTCTTGATCATTGAGGAGTGTGCGAGGCTTGCATAAATAGGAGCATGCTAACGGCAGCAGGTGTGGACCGGCTGCCAATCACCAGCAGGTGAAGGAAAACATGCAACGCTCAGCGGGGCAAACAGGAAATGGAAACAAAACAAGAGCACTGACAGGAAGAGAATAGGAAACAAGGAAACAAACAGAAATGAAGTGACAGTTCGTCACATAAAATAGTACAACAAAAGGACTCAATACAGACATTGATTTCAACGAACTAGTGTGTCATCACAAATGTCAAACAACCCTGACTGACACACTGGCTGGATGCATTCATGTACTGTCCTCCTTCCCCACATTGCATGTTTTTTTTTTTAAGCATATACCAAGTATATTTGACCTAAATATAGCATTTTCTAGCAACAAAATGTGCAAATGGCTCAGCTCAAGCAACAACTCACAATTTAATTTGTTTCCGATTCTTAGGGTAACAATTTAAAGGCCTACTGAAACCCACTACTACCGACCACGCAGCCTGATAGTTTATATATCAATGATGAAATATTAACATTGCAACACATGCCAATACGGCCTTTTTAGTTTACTAAATTGCAATTTTAAATTTCCCGCGAGTTTCTTGTTGAAAACGTCGCGAAAATGATGACGGGTACGCGTGACGTCACGGACTGTCAGGAAATATTAGCGCTGCACCACTGACGGCTAAAAGTCGTCTGCTTTAATCTCATAATTACACAGTATTTTGGACATCTGTGTTGCTGAATCTTTTGCAATTTATTCATTTAATAATGGAGACTATAAAGAAAAATGTTGTTGGTGGAAAGCGGTGGATTGCAGCTGTCTTTAGCACCGAGACACAGCCGGTGTTTCTTTGTTTGTTGTGAAACAGAGCGGTCAAGCGAACATGTTTTCTCTACGTCAACCAGCATGTTTTTGGATGGGGAAATTGTGATATATATCTTACCGGAGACATCAGTGGATTATTCGTCGTCCTGCAGCAGCTGTCAAAAAAGGTAGCTGTGAGCTTGGCTCCTCGGCTCCTCTCTGAGACACAGCGTGTTCACCGCAGCCATCTGACCTCGAGGTATGACTTTACGATCTTTAAAATCTCACTAGAACACTATTAAAACAATAAGCAGATAAGGAATTTTCCAGAATTATCCTAGTAAATGTGTCTGTATCTGAAACGCTCACACTGCTGCCGCCCAGAGCCGTCACTTTTTTTTTTTTTTTTCTAGTCCTTCACTATCCTATCAATATCCTAATTCACGAATCTTTAGTCCTCGCTCAAATTAATGGGGAAATTGTTGCTTTCTCGGTCCGAATTGCTCTTACTGCTGGTGGCTCCCATTATAAACAATGTGAATATGTCTGGAGCCCTGCAACTCGTGACGTCATGCGCACATACTTCCAGTAAAGGCAGGGCTTTTCTATTAGCGACCAAAAGTAGCAAACTTTATCTTTGATGTTCTCTACTAAATCCTTATTTACAAGGTCGTAAACAGTTTTTTATTTGCAATAACTATTAAAATATTCAATTTATAATTACTAATTCCTACTTTGCTGAAATGTATTTACCACACTCTGGCCCGTAATCTATTAAGTGTTTAACTAAGGTTTATTGTTTGCCTGTTAGTTTTCTTTTTTCTAAATATAAGACGAGTCCACAATCAGACACATTTAATAATCTCTCAATGACCCACCAATAAAGAGTCTGTGACCCACATTTGTGTCCCAAACCACTGCTATACTTATTGGCACCTGTTCAAATAGGTCAAACAGGTTTTACTTGTATAGGGCTTTTCTACCCTGCGATGAGGTGGCGACTTGTCCAGGGTGTACACGCCTTCCGCCTGATTGTAGCTGAGATGGGCACCAGCGCCCCCCGCGACCCCCAAGGGAATAAGCGGTAGAAAATGGATGGATGGAAGGAGGGCTTTTCTCTCTTCAAGGTACTCAAAGCGCTTTGACACTATTTCCCCATTCACCCATTCACACACACATTCACACACTGATGGCACGCTGCCATGCAAGGCCCTAACCACGACCCATCAGGAGCAAGTGTGAAGTGTCTTGCTCAAGGACACATCGGCCGTGACTGGAATGGCGGAAGCAGGAACCCTCAGGTTGTTGGCACGGCTGCTCTTCATTGGGGGCATCACTACTGTACGGTACCAAAAGGGTGGAGCTAAACACATGTTTGACTTGGCCTGATCTTTATCACCTGGTGGCAATCATAGCAAATAAAAATGGCAGCCTACAAAGAAATTACCTTTTAGTTCCAGTATTGCAGCAGTTTTGTCAGAACTGGGCATCATTCCTTTCAGTGCAAAGATTGGCAATGGAGGCAATCCCTGATTACTGAACATTTCATCTGATTGGTCATGTAGAATTTTGTTAATAGGAATGTCTGCATTTGCTTTGTTTCTTTTTATTACCTCCACCAGGAAGTTATATGTTTTTGGGACAGTCATCTCTGATGACCACCAGATACCGAATACAGTAGTACTTCAACTTATAAGGTTAATTGGTTCCTTGGCAGAGGTTGTAACTCAAAACACTCGTATCTTAAATACATGTCTCTCGTGGAAATGAGTTTAAATCAGTTTAATCCATTCTTGGCCCCCCAAAACATCACAATTTGAACATGTAACATGTTTTTCAAAATAAAAACTGATTTTAAGAAAATACCTATTGGAAATATTGTATAAAAAAACAACATAACATAATGTAGAACAAACAGCTACAATAATTTTAACTTGTAGAGTGGACTTTTACTTTTACTCCTTCCAACTGCTTCCCCTTCAAACGACCCGTCAGCAGCTTTGCCATATTTTCATGTATAAATGTCCACTGTTTAGACATTATTTTAGCATCATTGGCTGTGGCTAACGTGCCAAGAATTGATTTACGTGGACCCCGACTTAAACAAATGGAAAAACATATTTGGGTGTTACCATTTAGTGGTCAATTGTACGGAATATGTACTGAACTGTGCAATCTACTAATAAAAGTTTCAATCAATCAATCAAAACTAACTAAGGTTTGTCTGTTAAGTTGGCAACATAACCCCAAAAGTTATGGGCATGTTGCCCGCTTATCGCACTAGGCTCAGCATTGCAGAATTTTGCTAATTTTGCTCAGTGCTTCATTCAACACACCTAAACACTTTTTGTGAGCAGGTGTATTCTAAGAAAATGTTCATATTATGATCCTGAAAGTGGCTCAGTGGCAAAGCTAGTGTCATTTTTTTGTGTGTGTTTTGCTTACCACTCATCATATTAAGGTTTTCTGTGCTAGAAAATTTCAATAATTGAGACGTTGCTCAAACATGAGCAGCTTTGTGCATGTTTCTCACTGTCAGACTGTTATGTTTCTATTTGTTCTTGCTCTGCTGTCACAGACACTGACTATGATTCAGCTGAAGCTTTGTATTGTTAAAAAACGGGATGTCTGCTTTTTTGCTTCTTTCTGTTATTGAAGCGTTGCAAGTTAGAGTCTTTGTTTTCTGTTTCCTGCCTGCTTGCTCAGGGAGGAAGAAAAGTTGTGGAGAATTCAAACCTTTTCTGACAGGCTCCGCTGGTCTGATCCCTCCTTGGGCTCTCATGACTAAAATGTGGAGATAATTTTTCTGTTACATAAGCTTTTTGAAAGAAAAAAAAAACATGCTCCTTGAGTGTGTGAGCATGTTACCTTGTTGACCTGAAGCCTCCTGAGGTAGCGTTGATCACCGTTAATCTTCATGAGCAATGGACCAAAGGTTCATGACTGACGACAAAAAAAGAAAAACTTTTGGTTCTTATTCAAACTGGACTGACTAGACAGGAAGTGGTACCTTTTTTTGAACTTTAAAGTGTGTGGGGCCCCTGGGTCCTACCACTCACCCGTCTTAGTTAGGGCCTGTTGGGTCTAGTCCCCGTGTCTATTGTGGTGGCTCTGTGCAGTGCAAAGTATTTTCTCAGTGCTGCAAGTCGGCCAGCTGCCGGGGTAGTGACCATGTGTGTTGGCGTGTCTGATCTTTTTTTTTTCCCTTCTCTTACCTTAAGGGGAGGATTCAACAGGGCAGTTGCTGGATGTTCCATCTCCATTGTCGGGGTCCCTTCAGGTGGGGTGGGTGGTTCCCGTGGCCCCGTGCTGGGCGGTCTTGCGGGGGCGACTTGGGTGGGGCAGCCCCAACTGTGCTCTCCGGTAGGGGGCGGTCTTCCAGTCTGGCTGTGGGGAGTGTCTGGAACCCTCGGGCCCCGTCCTGGCTTTCTGCCTGCGTGGGTTGTGGTCTGTTGCGCTCTTGGGGGTTGGCTGTCCTCTGCTTCTCCCGTGCCTTGTCCTCTGCCGGGCACGTCTGTCAATGGTCTGCTGCTGGCAAGCAGCACGCTAGGTCCAGTTCTGGGTTATTGTTGCTGGCAAGCCTGACTGCATGGGGCTGGTGGTCCCTTGTTCCCCTGGCACCGCACCTGCTGTTTTGGGTTGTGCTCTCTGGGTGGCAGGGGCCGCACTTTGGCTCCCGCACACACTGAGAGACATATATATTGTACAAAAGCACATACATACTCACATACACACAATTATACACATATATATATATATATATATATACAAAATATATATATATATATATATATATTTTGTATATATATATATATATATATATATATATATATATATATATATATATATATATATATATATATTCATTAATACATACATACATGCACACATTGGTACTTACCCACATACATAGGTAGCTACGCTCCCACATACATACACAAATACAGTACACACACACACACACACACACACACATTCCCTGTTCAAATATACATATATACATACTGCACATAAACAATCACATATGCATACATACAGTCATGCATATCAAATCAAATCAAATCAAATCAATTTTATTTATAAAGCACATTTAAAATTTACCACAGGGGTAGCCAAAGGGCTGTACAATGAACAGGTTAAAAGATAATACGAGGACCGAGCAAACAACACAACACAAACAAAACATGATAAATAATAAATAAATAAAACATAAAAACAGGTTCACAGCAGGTGTATAATGGGGCGCCATTGCAGGATGGATATCACTTAGTGTTAAAAGCCAAGGAATAAAAGTATTTTTTTAAGAGAGATTTAAAAACAGGAAGAGAGGAGGCTTGTCTAACACTCAGAGGTAAGTCGTTCCAGAGCTTGGGAGCAGCAGCAGCGAAAGCTCTGTCACCTCTAAGCTTCAGCCTTGTGTCAGGGACCGGCAGTAGCAACTGATCGGCTGAACTTAGGGATCGAGTGGGGCAGTAAGGCTGAAGGAGGTTGGAGAGATATGTTGGCGCGAGGTTGTTTAGACATTTAAAAGCAAATAGAAGGAGTTTAAAATTGATTCGATAACGCACAGGGAGCCAGTGAAGGGACGCTAATATAGGGGTGAGGTGCTCACGTCTGTGGTTTCATCAAACATTTACTGTATTAACGTGTTTCCTCCAGTGAAACTGGGTAACACACGCCATATTGACAACACTTAACCTTTTGTTACCATAACAGTCTACAAGGTTAATACAGTTTGTTTCCCTTTTTTGCTATCACTTTTTGTATCATATTTGTACATAGGAGGCAGCACGGTTGAACAGGGGTTAGTGCGTGTGCCTCACAATACATAGGTCCTGGGTCTGGCTGTGCCAAACAATAATATAAATCCATTTATCCATCCATCCATCTCCTACCGCTTATTCCCTTTGGGGTCGCAGGGGGCGCTGGTGCCTATCTCAGTTACAATCGGGCGAAAGGCGGGTTAAACCCTGGACAAGTCGCCACCTCATCACAGGGCCATAGATCCATTTAATAAAGTCAAATACAAATAAGGCAACAAGAAAAGTATCCCATACTTCTCTTTTCTAAAGTACATCTGTAGAGCAAATATGGGCATCTACATCAACAATATGATTTGTCTGAGAAAATGAACAAGACAAAAAAAAAGAACTTCTTAGTGTAGCCCTTTCATGAATTTAAACTTAATTAATTAACACATTAGTGCAATAATGCACCCTACTGATATAAGATGACCCAAGTATAGGATGACTTTGCTTTTCCAAGATCTGTTTTGATATTATTAAATATTTTTTCTGACCATCTTTTTAATATCAGTGAAATAGCAACTTCTTCATTGATCAGCATTGTTTGCTAATTTCCTGACATCCTTTTGAGAGAGTTTCTTTCCAACGTTGTCATGGCGACATCTAGTCACTGGCGTGTGTGATAGGTAGAAAAGCTCTGAAGAACTCGTATGACGCCACCATTTGGTTTGCATATGTAAATGAATATTAGACAATGTTGTCTGCCTACCTGTGTTGGCCCTGCGATGAGGTGGCGACTTGTCCAGGGTGTACCCCGCTTACTGCCCGAATGCAGCTGAGATAGGCGCCAGCGACCCCCCGCAACCCCAAAAGGGACAAGCGGTAGAAATTGGATGGATGGATGTCAATTTCGAGAAGAAGAGTGTCATCATATATTCGCGTCACTGTCACCGGTAAACATTGACCTCGGGCACTCATCCTTAAGGTCAGCATCAAGCGCAACTAAAAATAAATAAGTTGAGCAGCTATTATTGTGATAATATAATCATTGATATAATATATGTTCACTAAGTTAAAACAATGTACAGTATATACATATTTGTTAATGTCTGACTCGAGTAAGCTCAAAATTATCCCACCATTTTTTGGTGGTGGGGATTATTTTTTTTTTTACTATCTCAAACAGGTTTTTTATTCCATATTTGAATAAGCAATGGCATTTGGGTGTGGCTTGCAAGTTTCATCTTGGCCTATGGAGCAGTCATGACTGAACCCTTTGTTTCTGCCTAGCAACAAGTGACCATGCTAGAACTCGAAAAGAGTACCAGCACTTTTATAAAGTAAATTCCATCTGTCTCATCGGGTACCGATTCACTTAAAATCACGAACCATATTTCCACAACTTTGTTGCACTTGACATCATGACCGGTTGCAGACTCAAACACTTGGCAGGCAAACAGTGGACTACCGCTATGTCATGTTTGAGTTTGAGTTTGTGTTTAAGTTTGAGTTTATTTCGAACATGCAAGCATACAACATGATACATCACAATTTCCAGTTTTTCTATTCAACATGTTCGAAAAGCAGTAGGAAGAAGCAGATCCTATTTAATCCTACCCCCTTTTCCTTTACATAGCAGTTGCTAACACTTTTGTTCACTTTCTGTTCTCAATTTATTTAAAATATACTCCATAAGTAATAACAATAAAAATAAATAATATTTGGTGAAGTAAGTTATATTTCATATGGTGTGATGAGTAAGATTATATTGAAAATGAATGGATGGATGAGATAAATTCATGAGATGAGATAAATGTTTATCATGGTTCTTCTTCTTTGTACTTTTTAAACACTTTAAGTTTGAAGAGTTTCTTGAAGTGGATGATACAAGTACATTGTTTGATTTCTTTACTTAATCCATTTCATAATTAACCTCCACATACTGATATATTGAAGGTCTTAAGTGTTGTACGTGCGTACACATGTTTTAAATTACATTTTTCTCTAAGATTATATTTCTCCTCTTTTGCTGAGAGCAATTGTTGTATATCTTTGGGTAGCAGATTATAGTTTGCTCTGTGTATAATTCTAGTTGTTTGCAAAATCACTATGTCGTGAAATGTTTGTATTTTTTATTCAATAAATAAAGGGTTTGTATGTTCTCTAAATCCAACATTTTGTATTATTCGAACTGATCTTTTTTGTAACACCGTTAATGAATTTCTGTTAGGAACTGGCATGGCTGCCGTTTTGTTACCCCACGATGCAAGAACCAGGAGAGCGAAGAGTGGGTAAGATGAGTTTTAATCTTAAATGAAGCAGTCTTGCATAAACGTTCCAACATAACGTGTTATCATCGAGCACTGAGGAGTGCTCGAGACAAGGCATAAATAGCAAACATGTTGATTGGCTGCAGGTGTGGACCACCTGCTAATCAACAGCAGGTGTGTGAATAAACAGTGCTCAGCGGAACAAGCTGGAAGTGGAAATCAAAATAAGAGCACTGATAGGAAGTAAATACAAAAAAGGAGACAAACAGAAATGAAGTGACCGATCGTCACAATTTCCCCATATTTCTACACAATAACTCAGATACTGTATGATGTATTTTTTATGTCAACAAAGCAAGCATGCTTTGTAGAAAGCATTAAAAAGTAAGGCTCCACTCATTAAAATATTCTAGCTCGATGTTAATTTATATTGGCTATACCATATACATGCTACTGATTAGTATTAGCAAATTTACATGGCGATTTCAACACCTCGGAATTTAGTAATGAAAACTAAAACTACAATGCACATTGCAATCAAACAGCTGGTGTGTAATAAGTACAATACGTACGGTATAAATACTTTGTGGGGCTCAACTAAAGACAGGACTGGCACATTCATCTTAATGACAAAGACTACTTCTTGATTACAACAACAAACTCAGGACAAAATGAAATCCCACTATTTTTATGAATAAAACCACAACTGTTCTACCTTGTCCTGCAGCCTCCCCCTCTCCGCCATCTCATCCTCCTGTCATCTCTGGCTCTGCTGAGGCTGAGAAACAGGTGGCTCGAAAATGCAAAATGACATAGGAGGGTAAGAGAGACGTGAGAGAGAGAGAGAGAGGGAGACAGAGTGAAAACTGAGCTTGTATGAATAGACAATAAAAACATTCGATAAAATTTACTTTAACTTACTCTGACACATTTCTCTTTAAATCATCTGAGTTATTTTCTGCCATCACTGATCTCCGACTGCTGCCAGCCGCACAAATAAATGACGTCAATGGTAATCTTGACATCTTGAGCCATGTATTGAACGCGGCTATTTTTGGTAGGGTCCAAGCTGCTATTGTGATGAGAAGAAATACTTTCAATGTTCCATAAATGGTTTGTTTACCAAACACCAAGCTGGGCAGAAAGAGACTAATCTCAGACATCTGTTCCCTGAATTCCCGGCCGCCGTGTGAGTCTTTATTTAAACGATATCTCTCTCTGTAGCTTAGTTGTCAGTTTAAATGAACGTGTCTATGGTTTTTGTCGTACATCCAGGTCGTTTTATTCTCAGGGATTTCAGTCGATCGCAACTGGACTGTTTGGTTTGTCTCAGAAGACGCTTTGCCTTTCATCTAAGTAGGCTTCATCAAATTCATGCTCATTGACTTAGATTTGTCAGATCTAGCCTAGATCTGACCAATCTTAAAATCTAAGTCTAATGTTTTTGAAGTGTTTTTAAGAAGTCACTGCTGTCATTGCTTTTACAATACGAACCTTCACAGGCCCTGAGATCCTCCGGCACTCGTATCCTAATTATTCCAAAAGTCAGGACAAAAAAGTCATGGGATGGCATCTTTCCATCATTATGGCCCCCGTCTAAGGAACAACTTGTCTGAGGACATCGTAGGCAGCAGTCAGGTCCACTAAGATGATGGCCGCCTTGCATTCTTTTTCAAAACTGACTTCAATGTCATTCGAAAGCTTCCCAATAAGTTGTACAGTGCTGTGTCTCCGACGGAAGCCTGCTTGGGTGTCAGGAAGTTGGGAGTCCACAACTGGTTCCAACCGAGCAAAAAGGAGTTTTTCGAGGAGCTTGAAGGGGACGCAGAGGAGTGAAATAGGGCGGTTTGTTGTAGGTTTGTTTGATTTTGGCAGAGCAATGACAGTAGACTTCCGCCAGGTTTTGGATATCGACTGACGGAGGAGACAGGAAGAGTAGAACACCTGTAGCCAGTCCAGGCATTTCTGCCCACAATGTATAAGAAATTCAGTTCTTTAGCTGAGAATGGTACTGATATATGGTCATCGACTCCTGGTGTTTGCCATCGGCTGGTTGTTTCTTCCTTGATGGATCTAGTGTGATCCTTGATAGCATCATTGTAAAAAGCTATTTGCAAGGAACCATGCAACTATCAAGTTGGCTGTCACTGGGCATTGAGAATGTCTGCAGCTTCTACCTCTGAGGCGGTTAAACGTCTTACAAATCTTTCAGGAATGAAGTCAGTTCCTCTCACCGTCTCCTCCCATCTTTCTCTACGTGTATTGTCTAGGCAGTCCGTCAGATGTGTTGCTTTAATGGCTGACTCCTCATCAGGTTCAGCCTGCAGGAAATTGTTGTAGTGTTCATCGCACTCCTTGTTCTATGTGGGAATGTAATGATGACGGAAACCGGGTGGGATGGCTCTCATGGCTGCCCTAATGAGGAGTTTGCAGGGGGCTGAGTAAGCACCATCCAGGTTGAGAATGGTTGGTCCGGGTACACTGTTGGTGCCTGAGTCCACAACATTGGTGAGTTGTTGCCTGTTAGACTTGTGGAAATTCCACCTCTTCACAGGTTTGGTAAACACTGGTTCGACAGGGTTGTCTGGGGTTATCAATGACGGCCTGTGTTGTGATCTGTGGAAAGGATCCATGGTGGTGCGGTGGGGTGGCCGATGAGCCATTTAGGTTTAAGAAAGTGAGGTCTGTGTTTAAGGGTTGTGTTTTGCCTGCCATAGTGGAAGCTGTCTGGTTGTTTTGGATCATAGAGGAGTTGCATATCAGTTGTTGGTGCCCATTCCTCAAGAGTGACGCCGTCATGGATGAGGTATATCCCCAAGTAGTGCTGCGGCTGTTAATGTCACTGGCATAAATGCAGGGTGGGCCAAAAGCAGGGATGGAATTCACCTGAAGCCTAGTTGTTGGTGGTTTGTAGATGTTAATGACAGTAACACCTTCAAATTGAGTGGCTGGCCATTCCAGGCTGGAGTCTGACGGGGATGTTGCAATTGCTTTCAATTTAGCTGTGTTTTTTTTATCAATGTGGCAATCCAATGAATGTCACTATCTGTGTGTGAAGCCAAGGTGTATCCAAGGATCGTTATGCGAGAACTGTCGGTTACATGGGTCTCTTGGAGGAGAATTGCGGTGATTTTGTGTTTCTGTAGTAGATGCTCACTTATGGAGTTTTTGGCCTAAGTAAGGCACTCCACATTTAGCTGTAGCACAGTGATGCCTTTCTGTATGGCATCAAATGTTGCTTGCCCTGAAAAGGGTATGCGTCCCAGGTTGACAACAAGCTGCATTCTCCAATTATACGTTGTTGTCAACGATGTTAAAGTTTGTTTTTGCTGCTACTGTCTGTAGTTGTTGTTGTTCACCTGATAAATAAGTTACATGGGCTCATGACGAAGAGGTCGACAACTTGAGCCCCAAAGGAGCCATAATTAACAAAAACAAACAGCTGGTGAGGACTCTAATCACTAAACGAGGGCAGATGTGGTGAACGCCGCTCAAAAAAAACAGAAAGTAAACAAGAATAATACAAAACTCAAAACTAAAGACATGAGCCGAGGAACGGATCATGACAACAAGTGCATTTTAACTTGCAATTCTTTAGATGTACCTAATTTGCACTTTTGTTACAGTCTTGTTTACAGTTCAACTTTTTAATTGTCCAAAGTTGCGCATTTGTATTTTGTAACAAAGTTGAGACATTTTGGTATTTCAGTGCAGGTCAAATCCAATCGCGATTAATTGAATTAGAACCTATGAATCGAAATTGAATTGATTTGAAAGATTGGCCAACAGACAAAACCCTAGGAAAGACAACATTTTCTCTTACATATTTCTAATTTCTGTCATTTTAACCACTGCTTGGTGTCTTTGGTAGCGTTTGCTTCTGAATTCAAGTGAACTGTACCAGAGTTTACTTGCAAGCCAGCCAAGCGGTCTTGGTCTGGATGTTTGGTTCACACTTGACTAAACTAAATACTAGCAGAGTAAACGCACCAGAGTTGATTTCAAGTGAACCACACATGACAATGTTGAACTAAATCCCCTTAAAGTGTGTTCATTTCTTTCATGGTCACTGACCCAAGTTCATTCTGTGTCTGAAGCTTCCTCTGCTGATGTTATTGTGCAATAGCAAAGTCACCAGATCACATAATTTTTCATTTTCACTGAGAAGACTTCTTAAACATGCGTGACAGAGGTTGCACAAGCTCTGGCTCGGTTTCTGATGCAAACCATCCGGTGGATACAGCAAAGCCAAGACTTGGATGCTACAGTGGAAAAACTCCCCAGGACCCCATTTTGAGCGCGACAGATTTAATAGTAAAATATGCTCGCCCTCCAACACCAATGCAGACTCACGTATTCTCTACAAAGTAATTAATCAGCGTCATTGTTCATTTTGTGTTAATTGTCATTGCATGCTGCAGCTTTTAAGCAGATGCTATCTGAGCATGCAGTAAAGTCCAGTGTTAACACTGTTTTACATTAGCAAGTTACTTTCTGGTATTTCTAGGTAATGTTAGCTAATAGTAAAGAAAAAAATTGGTGAAATGTTTTTTTTAATTACATATTTATATAGAAAAATATATTGCTGTAGCTATCGATTATTTTTGTACTCGAGTAATCTAACAATTAGTGTGTTGGATTAATCCAGTAATCAGATGAAATCCACTTTAAAGCCTTAATGCGTATTTTAGGAAAAAAATTTGAATACACTAAAACGTTTTTGCTTGCCATAAGCTTCATTTATTTTTTTCTAAAAAATGCACATAATCAGCATTGAAATTGCACTTCTCGCCTGTCACACACACACACACACACACACACACACACACACACACACACACACACACACACACACACACACACACACACACACACACATACGCACACGCACACACACACACACGCACACATATTCATAATTTTTTTTGGTTACACTTCCATCCATCCATCCATCCATCCATCCATCCATCCATCCATCCATTTGGTTACACTTCCATCCATCCATGGACGGATGGATGGATGGATGGATGGAATTGATCAATTTATTCGCCTATTTTTCCAGCCCGAGATAGGACTTTTAAAAAATATTTTAATCAACCAAGTTAATCGAGAGATTCCTCAATTACTAAAATATTCTACAGCTGGGATAACTGTTTCAATTTGACTCGGGTAGAAAAATTAGTAAAAACAGTTTATGGGTGTCAAGTGGTGAAACAACGTAGGTTGTAGGGATTTTAAGTGCAGACAAACTAGGAGGCAGCGTGCAGTATAAAAGGGGTATTTAATGATTAAACAAACAAAAAGCGAGAGCAACAGGGAAGTGTTCTGACCGGACAGACTATAAAGGAAACAAAACGAAATACTGGAACACAGCAAATACACTTACAAGGAAGGTGGAGCAGACAGGGTCCACAAAGTGTGTGCGTACTTGATATCAGCATGGAAAGAATCGTCAACTTTGGTCTCCCGACCACCAAAGTGTGTCACAAACTCAACTTATATAGTGCTAATTACAAACAGGAAACAGGTGAGGGGAAAAGTGCTCAGAGGCAGACAGGAAAGAGGAAAACAGGAAACGAAACACCGCAAAATAAGAGCACAAGACAGGAACTACCAAGAAAATTACCATCCATCCATGCATTTTCTACAGCTTGTCCGTCTAAATAAATGGGTTATCTTCCATCCGTATATGAGATTACTACCTGCTCACAGACAATGACGAAAGATGACTCCACTATTTTGAGATTTTAAAGGGCGGAGGGTGCTCAATTATCCCTTAAACAGTAACTAGGAACATACATTTTTGATTCTGAACAATTTATGCAGTTTGATGAAAAGTGAATAAACAACTTTACTAACTAATGGTGAACAAAGCATTAGTTTTCTAGCAGCACATGATTATGCTGCACAGCCAAAGACACGCTGCAAAGCAGCAACACATGTGGACAACAACCTGTCCCGCATCAGACGCCCGGGGAGAGGTGGCGCCTGTCATGTGGAATGGATCTCATTAAAAGTGGAATGGATCTCATTAAAAGTGGGCCCCAGGTCACACTTTGATGGACGTCATCCGTCTGCCAGCCCGATTAACCTGACAGACAGAAGCTGTGCCCCCTGAGAGCCAACAGTCACACCAACTTCTCACCTTCCTTGCTAGGCACTGACAGAAACCTTTGCCCGGATGCCATCGCCATAACTCCGCCCACTCGCTGACTTGAAATGCAAGTGGAAACCAGCCTTTCATTTTCCACGTATTCTTTTCTAGTCAAATTTCTCTTTCTCTATTCAATCACTGAGAAATGTCAAGTTCTTAGCAGACTGAGCTTGTAAAATTGCAGTTTCATAGCGAGAGAGAAGTTTATAAAGTTAGATGTTGTTTCCTGTCAAGAAGCAATAGGGTCATGCTACTGTTTAAAAAAATGTTAAGGAATAAATCATTCAGTTTTGAAAAAAAAAAAAAAAAAAACTCCATAAAGCATGTTATTTTGTCATGCTAAAGTGGTTTTATGGCAATAAAAATATTTCACTTCCACAAAGAAACATTCCCTAATTTTATGAGATTATTTTCACATTATCAATATATTTTATGTGACTAAACACATATTATTTCAGAAAAAAATATTGTAATATTCTGACAATCATAATAATAATAATAATAATGGATTACATTTATATCGCGCTTTTCTATTGTTGGATACTCAAAGCACTCACAGAGAAGTGGGAACCCATCATTCATTCACACCTGGTGGTGGTAAGCTACAACTGTAGCCACAGCTGCCCTGGGATATCCTGACTGAAGCGTGGCTGCCAGTTTGCGCCTACGGCCCCTCTGACCACCACCTATCATTCATTCATCATTCATTCACCAGTGTGAGCGGCACCGGGGGCAAGGGCTAAGTGTCCTGCCCAAGGACACAACGGCAGCGATTTGGATGTCAATAGGTGGGAAGCGAACCTGCAAACTTCAGGTTTCTGGCAGGGCCGCTCTACCCACTATGCCATGCCAACCACATGAAGACATATACAATTTTATGTGAATAAAGTCATTATATCACAATATAAAATATACAATTTTATGTAAAGAGTCATAACGATACAAAACACATTTATAATTTTATGAGAAAAAAGTCATACTAATCCAAGAAAAAACATATAATTTTATGTGGATAAAGTCATACATTTACAAGAAAAATATATCATGTTATGTTAAGAAACTTCCGATATTATAATAAAACATACACATTCATAAGAATAAAGTCATCTTATTAAAAGGAAAATATATTATTTTATGAGAATAAAGTCCTATTATTACAAGAAAGAATGCTACTGTAGATGTACACATTATAGATCAGGATTCCAAACCATGTTAGCTTGATAAAATAATGCTCACCTTTAAACCTTTGAACCTAATATTGTGGTCACTGAGTGAAAAAAGATAATTTTCTCATCCTTAGTGAAAGCTTTTAGACTTTTTCACATCGTTGATTGAGAAGTTAGTGTCACAGCTTTTAAGATTTTCTTAATTTCTTTTCTTCATGCTGCTGTCTTCTGGCTTTCTATTTATTATTATAAATATGGGACATATACTCCTTTCAGTATACTATTTTCTTGCAATATGAGCACTTAATTACATAAAACTTTTTTTTCCTCTTGTAATACTAAAACTTTATTATCATAATGTTACATCCTTTTTTTTATAATTGTAGATACATCCTTGTTTTATAATTGTAGAACACTATTCTTGTAAAACAGGACAATTTTGTCATGATCGGCTTGGCGGGAATAGGACCCCAACCCAGAGCAAAAAATAAATAAGAATAATAACAAAAAGCACACTCAAAAAAGTTTGAGGGAGAATAACTAAGGACGCACACTTTAATTTAGTTTTGCTTTGATATGTCATCTTAGTGACAACTTGCACTAAAGTGCACTAATAAATACAGTTTTGGTCAATTGACTTAGTTGTGATTTCCTTCTCCGCATGAAAGTTTAAAATGAGCATATATTAATGCAGTATGAAGAAGAATGTTTTAATGTGGACACATAGAATCATCCTCCTGCTGTGATTTTATGTATCAAGTGTTCATTCAAGGCTAAGGCAAAATATCGGGATATATATTGTGAATCGCGATATAGCAATCAATATAACTTTACAAAATGTATTTATGTCCTGTGCATTTCAAAAATATACAGAAGAAAAGGTTAAATATGAGGTGATTGGGGAATACTATTGTCTTTTATGACCTTTTGACATTTTTGCAACATGAACGCCCCTTGGTAAAGTGATAGGTATGTGAAATGTTCAGTAAAATGGAAAAATTACGTTTGAGGATTTTTGTGTATGACAGGATTATTTGTACAACAATTTGTGGTGGTGAAGCCAGAGGAGGCACACAATGACCACACTGTGACAAGGAATAACATAAAACATAAAGCATAATAACTTCCATATGTAAACAATTTGCACAGAAATACGCACACTCTGTTTGTGTGTGTGTCTGAGACTGTGTGTGTTTTGTGTGCGTGCGTGTGTGTGTATGGATTGATAAAAGCTATTCCACATGATATTGCAGCTGCTAAAATGTCATCCAAAATTATACAGTTAATGAATGCGTGATGCATGAGAAGCGTTATTCAAATTATTTTCCCAGCATGTGTTATAATATCAAATACTTTATTATCAAATGGTACAGCATAAATATTATATATAGATGTTACATAATATATTTTTGTTCATTCACGATAGCTGGAAGACAGCAATTGTCCATCAAGTTGCATCTTTATGAAATCTTAATGTTTTTTTTCTTCGACTCAGATTTTCATTTTCATCCCCCTTGCCCCCCAACTCCCCACCCCACTAATATTTATGAATACTAATGAAGGCTGCACGTTCTAGCATGACACTCGCTGTCACTGCCCAGCATGGAGTTTAATGTTGATCTTCTTTATCCCCATCAAGCTGCATGTCTTCTTCTGCATGTCTTTTGCATATTCTTTTTTGCATGTGTTTCTTTGTGTGTGTGTGTATGTATATATATATATATATATATATATATATATATATATATATATGCAAACAAGAATATATATATATATATATGTATATATATATATATATATATATATATATATATATATATATATATATATATATATATATATATATATATATATATATATATATATATATATATATATATGTATAAATGCAAACAAGACCGTTTCTGATGTGAATATGTTTTGCTTTTTGAGTTGGAAACATTTTTTGGGGATTATGTCCCGACATTAACATTGTGGGTGGGGCCTCCTCTGAGCAATATGTTAGTAGCCTTTTATTGGTCAGTATCTTTGGTACTCTTCCTCCAAATATGTGGAAGTATCACACTTATACTGTCACACCATTATCCAACTGACCACTAGATAAAAAAAATATAGTTTAGAGGAGGTAGCGCCCTCAAGATTGAAGTTGATCTGTAACCAAAAAAATTAAGATTTATAACCACAGATTTCATAACCCCTCCCGCTCACCTAAAAAAAACAATTCCAACCATCAAATTTCTTTTGTTACATTTTTTTTTTTCAAATACATTTTTTGGGGTTACAAAAATGCAATGTAGTTCTGCACACAAACATTAAAGGCCTACTGAAACCCACTACTACCGACCACGCAGTCTGATAGTTTATATATCAATGATGAAATATTAACATTGCAACACACGCCAATACGGCCTTTTTAGTTTACTAAATTGCAATTTTAAATTTCCCGGGAGTTTCTTGTTGAAAACGCCGCGGAATTATGACGTGTACGCGGAACGTCACGGACTGTTAGGAAATATTAGCGCTGTGCACTCACACAGCTAAAAGTCGTTTGCTTTAACCGCATAATTACACAGTATTTTGGACATTGGTGTTGCTGAATCTTTGGCAATTTGTTTACTTAATAATGGAGAAGTCAAAGTAGAAAGATCAATCAATCAATCAATGTTTACTTATATAGCCCTAAATCACTTGTGTCTCAAAGGGCTGATGGAGTTGGGAAGCTTTAGCCTTTAGCCACACAAACACACGGTGATTCCTTGTTTAAAATTCCCGGAGGTGAAGCTTTCCTGTGGATCAGAGCGGTCAAGTGAACATGGATCCCGACCAAATGTCAACCAGCAGTTTTCGGTGAGAAAATTGTGGTTAAAAAGTTGCCACTTACTGGACAGCCGCTGAGCTTGTGCCGTCCGTGCAGCTGCCGTCGACTTCCATCAGACACTGGCCTCAAGACACCCGTGGACACACACATCCGACTATCAGGTACTATTTAATTCACTAAAACACTAGCAACACAATAAAAAGATAAAGGATTTCCAGAATTATCCTAGTAAATGTGTCTAAATACATCTGAATCTTGATTTTTCTTTTTTTTTCTAGTCCGTAGCTTTCAATATCCTCAAACACGAATCTTTCATCCTCGCTCAAATTAATGGAGAAATTGTCGTTTTCTCGGTCCGAATAACTCTCTTTGTGTGAGGATGTGAGGAGCCCTCAACGGGTGACGTCATCGTCTGCGACTTCCGGTAAAAGCAGGGCTTTTCTATTAGCGACTAAAATAAATAAATGGTAAATGGGTTGTACTTGTATAGCGTTTTTCTACCTTCAAGGTACTCAAAGCGCTTTGACATTACTTCCACATTTACCCATTCACACACACACACTGATGGAGGGAGCTGCCATGCAAGGCGCCAACCAGCACCCATCAGTAGCAAGGGTGAAGTGTCTTGCTCAGGACACAACGGATGTGACGAGGTTGGTACTAGGTGGGATTTGAACCAGGGACCCTCGGGTTGCGCACGGCCACTCTTCCACTGCGCCACACCATCCATTATACTATTAAAAGTTGCGAATGTTATCGTCGATGTTCTCTACTAAATCCGCTCAGCAAAAATATGGCAATATCGCGAAATGATGAAGTATGACACAGAATGGACCTGCTATCCCCGTTTAAATAAGAAAATCTCATTTCAGTAGGCCTTTAAACACATTTGTTTTGAAATACTTTCCAATTGCTGTAGACGAGCAGGTGAACCCAATATTGTGTGCATTCTTCATCATATGAGTCTTTTCCCACACACAACCAGCGTGTTGAACTATGACCCTACACCCCCTTCATAGCATGACATGCAGCCTGGCCTACTTATTAAAGTGGTCACGCTCTGAATCGGGGTTATCCCTGCACCCACTCAGATTCACGCTGCTCGCTTGCACACACATCAAAAACACACATCATCATCTTAACTTCACATTCAAGCATGTCTTCATGTCGGATATTTTATCCGCTCTGTACTTTGACTTTTCTAGCCAAGCATCAGTGAGTGTCACCAATCTGCTCTGGGATGCGTGTGAACATGATTATTAACTTTTGATAATCCTGCACTAACATGACCCAAATACATCATCTCTTAAATGCTGATACTTCATGTTATATTTTGACTTGTAATTGTGCTTCATTTTAATTCACTACTGCACAAACGTGCTATCAAGTAGTAAAAAAAACATATGCACTCCCCTTAGTTTAATGCCTGTATGCAAAGTCATTGTGAAATAAAGAAATACGTATACCATGTTATAGTACTCTGGTGTTTCCATGGAGATCCAGCTCAATAATTAGGTTTGTATGTATGTGTGTGCGTGCGTGTGTGTGCGAGTGTGTGCATGTGCTTGTGTGTGTGTGTGTGTGTGCGCATGTGCCTGTGTGTGTGCGTGAGTGTGCATGCATGTGCCTGTGTCTGTGAGGGCAGGCTTAATGAGGTGCAAGTGACAGAAAGAAGGGTATTGAATTATTATAATTATTATCATTATAATTTTGCCTGAATCATTGCTTGGTTTGTTGTCAAGATGGTTTGCGGGTTTGAGAAAAAATAATTATCGTTAAAGACATCAAATCCCTTTTTTTTTTTTTTCTATTCCGTAAATAATTTCGGGCCAAATTGAGCTTTTTTAAAATCACAAATGTGAGTTTAGTGCTTACAGTTGGTCCTCGCTCGTAAACAAATATTAATAATGGGTGAGTAATGTGTGAGTGTAGCATAACTTTTGCCGTTGCATAACTGCGCTTCACAACACACCTCATACACGCCTGCTTTGCCCGAGAATAAGACGTACCAGAAATTATCTGTGATGCATAGTCCGTCTTATGTGTGTGTGTCCGTGACGTAAACAAGTTGACAGATGGTTAACATGAAGATTCCAAGGTAAAGGAAAAAAGAATCCAGGCCTTTTATCTTTAAGAAGCCTTAGTAGTTTTCACAGAGAATGCATTTTTCCTTTATTCTTGTCTTAATGGTCACTTCTTTCTTTGATTCTCTCCTTGTTTTGGTTTCGCTTTCATGTCCTACTATTTTTTTTTTTTTTTATGTAAAACTATGGCTGGGCGATATATTTCGAGTATATCGATATTGTTGTGATCCGATATCCCAATCATACCATATTTCTTGCTGTGTTCCATTTGTGTATTATTGTCTGCCAATGTTTGCATTAGTTCCTTTCTGTATCACTCTCGGTCGTTTGACTCCTTAGTTCCTGTTAAGTGTGTCACCATGGTTACATATTATTTCCACCTGCTACTCTCGGTTCCCGCAGACATGTTTCTCGTAATCACCATCCTTATATAAGCCAGCCCTTTCTGTTCACTCATCCTCGGACTCTAATTTGTTTATACGCAACTGTTGATGACTTACTTTCCTTACTATTACTCGCTAGCTCTCGCGCTGCGGTTTATTTTATTCCTAGCTTTCATGCTAGTAGTTTTTTTTTTCCCTTTTTGTGCCTTTGTGCCAAGTTTAGTGTATCTGTTTGTATTCCTAGCTTCCATGCTAGCGCCATTTGTTTGCTTTTCTGTTAGCACCAGTATTTTTGTTCTTAGCCTGTTTTGAGTTAAATAAATCTTTATTTCTTACCTCGAGCTGTGTTCTTGCCCGACGCATTCACGGAGGAACAAATCCGGCATCGCTACGCCGCACAGTCTTCACAGATATATCGATATACTCGAAATATTGCGTATTTGTGTGATATAGAAAATGACAACATCGTGATATTCGAGTATATATTACACTACAGGCTTTTCTCAGTCTTTGTTGTCTCTTCTTCTCACACAGACATAAAACAAGCACATCTTCTTACAAACGTCACATACATATACGCCCTAGCAGAGCAGAGAGGTAATAAAAAGGCAAACCTTCTTACATACCTCACATACGTATGCGCCCTCGCGGAGCAGAGGTAGCGGCATGGGTAATGTTTGCTGTGGTGCGAGTGGTAAAATGAGACAAAGAAGGTGCGCAACCGGGTAACAAATGAAGGAAGAATTAATTCCCAAGAAAAACAGCAGGGGGGTCTATCGTCTGGTGGTAGTTTGGCTTCAAGAGGGAATACGTCAAACACACAACCGTAATTTGTCAAGTATGGGGCAAAAGCATTGCTACAAAAAGTAGCATTACTGCTAATATCTAGCATCATTTGAAAAGTCACCCTCTAGAGAATGAAGAGTGCTTGAAACTCTGCATGTTAACATCTCCCTTCGGTGCCACACCAACAAAATGCAGAGGCAACCCTTACTACATCAACACCGTTTGGAAAAAATTGTCAACAACAGAAGTAGATAACGTCCGCAGGAACCTACCACATAGCGAACGACATACACTATTTGGTTTCCTATTATAAAGCAATTTATATTTGACAGTTGTTGAAATATCTTGTGTGACATCATGCACAAAAGTGCACTTTATTTGTTTTGAACTATTGTAGTGGCGTTCTGTACAAAAAGTGCACTTTAATTTAGTGTTGTTTTGATTTGTCATCTTAGTGACATGCACAAAAGTGCACTCATAGCTTGTTTTAAAATGTCTCTGACAATCTTGCACTTTCTGTTTTGAAATGACATGAATGTTTGTGCCACTGCTTAATGACTGTTTAATAAATACAGTTTTGGTCAATTGACTTAGTTGTGAGTTCCCTCTCTGCATGAAAGATTAATAATGAACATATATTAATGCAGTATGAAGAAGAATGTTTTAATGTAGACACATAAAATCATCATACTGCTGTGATTATATGCATCAAGTGTTCGTTCAAGGCTAAGGAAAAATATCGAGATATATATCGTGTATCGTGACATGGCCTAAGAATATCGAGATATTAAAAAAAGGCCGTATCGCTTAGCCCTATGTAAAACTATATAAAGAGACATAAAATACATGTCAAATAAACACTACTAAGTAACTACATTTCCATAAATGTTTGCTGCATAACATCTTTTCACACATACAATAGCATGTAAACAGTGCTCATAAAAATATGTATATAGCCGTACATTGTAACATTCAAAAGCTACACATGATTAAGATTTACATATGGAATGGTTGTAAACAACACGGGATAATATAAATATATATATATTATATACTATTACTGAGAATGAGATGCACATAAACATTGCACCCTCCTTTAAAGGACTGAACTAGCGAGCAAAGAAGCTACATGCTAGGTAGCAACAGGCTAAAAGAGGAGAGCAAGCTAATGTCGCACAGTACTATTTCTACATTTACACGCGCACACAACGTCTTCATAACACTCATAAAACAGACACAGGACTTACAGACAATGTTTCCAAGGCACTTTGTGGGAAGAAACAACAAACAGGAGCGCTGAAACACCTAAAAACTCTCTCGTGTAAACGAGAGAGCGGCTGGCTGACGTGCTCAGACTACCGGAAACTAGAGGAGGGAGCAACTCGCCTCAAAATAAAGGTCCCTTCTCATTACCTGATAATGTTATGTCACAACACATTTTAGCCACTATGTCACTATATTTAGACAGCAAATATACATCTTAAAAGTGAAACAGAGGTCTATCTTATATGAATTCAATAATCAACTACAAGCATAGTGAGAGTGTAAATCCGCCACACAAGCCCTGGTGTGCATTCTGACTGTGCCCAGAAAAGCTCCAGAAGCGTGCAAGCCAACCTTTATCACTTCTATAAGTGCTAAGAAAACACAGCTTAGAGACACTCTTTTGTTGTTTGGCAACACTTTGGACACCACTGCTGTACTTATTTCACCAGGAAGGCAAAGTGTTGCCTGGAGGCCATTTGCTGAACGCACCCCTTTTTTATGGCACATTGTAGAAATTAGGTCTGTCAAACTTAACACAATAATAACGCATTAAAGGGGAACATTATCACCAGACCTATGTAAGCATCAATATATACCTTGATGGTGCAGAAAAAAAAGACCATATATTTTTTTAACCGATTTCCGAACTCTAAATGGTGAATTTTGGCGAATTAAACGCCTTTCTGTTTATCGCTCTTTTTGCGATGACGTCAGAACGTGACGTCTCCGAGGTAATACGGCCGCCATTTTCATTTGCAACACATTGCAAACATTGGGTCTCAGCTCTGTTATTTTCCGTTTTTCGACTATTTTTTGGAACTTTGGAGACATATGGCCTCGTCGGTGTGTCGTCGGTGGTGTAACAACACTAACAGGGAGGGATTCAAGTTGCACCACTGGCCCGAAGATGCGAAAGTGTCTGCCGCCAGACCCCCAATGAATGTGCCAGAGTGTCTCCACATTTTACTGGCGATGACAGACATGGCACAGAGCTGTATGGATAACCTGCAGATGCATTTGCAACGATAAAGTCAACGAAATCACAAAGGTGAGTTTTGATGATGTTGACTTATGTGCTAATCAGACATATTTGGTTGCGGCGTGACTCCCAGCTAATCGATGCTAACATGCTACGCTAATCGACGCTGACATGCTATTTACGGCGGTGCTAAAGCAGACATGGCACAGAGATGTATGGATAACTGCAGATGCATTTGCAACTATATTACGTTTCCTTCTACCCACATTTAATGCGAAAAAAACACTAAGCATCGAAGGATTTAAGTTGCTCCGGTGTCACGAGATGCGAAAGTCCTGATCGTTTGGTCCGCACATTTTATCGGCGATGCTAACGCAGCTATTCGGCCATGCTATGGCTATGAATAGCGTCAATAGCTATTCGCTCAATAGCTTCAGTTTCTTCTTCAATACTTTCATACTCCAACCATCGGTTTCAATACATGCGTAACCTGTTGAATCGCTTAAGCCGCTGAAATCCGAGTCTGAATCCGAGCTAATGTCGCTATATCTTGCTGTGGTATTCACCATTGTTTGTTTACATTGGCAGCATTGTATGACTTCACAGGTAAATGGATAGTCGCATCGCAAATAGCGAAAATCAAGCACTTTAAAGCTTTTTTAGGGATATTCCGGGACCGGTAAAATTTTGAAAAAAAATTCAAAAAATACAACAAGCCACTGGGAACTGATTTTTATTGTTTTTAACCCTTTTGAAATTGTGATTATGTTCTCCTTTAAGCATAAACTTCAAAAACGACTTTTGAGAGATTAACGCACACGCATCCTTTCAATCCAATCCAATCCACTTTATTTATATAGCACATTTTAAACAAAAATGTTTCCAAAGTGCTGCACAACAATCTTAAAAACAAGATTCAAATATAATCCCTAGCTCCACCAGTGACTGAATAAAAACAAAATGAATAAATATAAAACCAATAAAAAAAACAATATAAAAATAAAAATGATTAAAAACGATTTTATAGGGTAAAACTAATTAAAACAATAATTACAAATAAACATTTTAAAACACAGAGGAGCACACAACTCACGTAGTGTTAAAAGCCAGAAAATAAAAGTGGGTCCCAAGACGAGACTTAAAACACTCCACTGTGGGAGCAGTTCGAACATGGAAGGGCAGAGTGTTCCAGAGCTTAGGGCCGATCACAGGGAAGGTCCTATCTCCCCTGGTTTTAAATCTCGTCTTGGGCACCATGAGCTGGAGCTGGCCCTCGGACCTCCGACCTCGGGGCGCGCGCAGGAGTGTAAGTTTTGATGAGGTCCGAGATATAACAAGATGCCAGTCCATGCAAAGCTTTAAAAGCAAACAGCAACCATTTTAAAATCAGTTCTAAAATGAACAGGGAGGCAGTGCAATGTCTCAAGAATTTGTGCCGTAGCGGAGGAAATTTGGCTGCAGTTCACTAGTTAGTGATGAGCCACAAGCTGGAAGATAGCAAGCAGAAATTAAAAAAGAAAAGGTTACTTTATGAAAATGTCAAGTTCAAAACCATGGCAAGGTGTTCTCCCAACAAAAAAAGGACTATTTTTCGCCGTGAGATGAGGCGACCTCCCTGCTGTGCTTTACTTCAGTGTTTAGATTGCAGTTAAGGTGCAGTAATAACATAACCTTTAGATTGTTACTGTGACTGCTTTAGTAAGTAAGATGAAATAAAAGCTCAACAGAAATGAAAGACCGTAGGCAGGAAGTCGAGAGGGGACTTTTTTTTAATTGCAAACAGTCGATCGGACATCAAAACATGTCAAGACACTTTCTCAAAACAAACACACTTTTCCAGCTTCAAAATAAAAGCTGCACACTACACCACCGGTTTAACTACATTTACAAAATGAAAATGTCTTACATTACAATCATGCTGTGTCAAAGATGTTTGGTAATGGTATTCTGTGATATTTGCACCTAAAAAAATGCGAGTACGTCAGTTGAGAAATATGCGGGGGGTTGGGGAGGATGGGGGGGATTTTTCTGTCTGGCTTTAATAAAAAAAAAATGATTACCACCATATTGAAAGAATATTAATAACAATATTGTTTGTTTTAAATAATTTAAAGGCCTACAGAAACCCACTACTACCCACCACGCAGTCTGATAGTTTATATATCAATGATGAAATATTAACATTGCAACACATGCCAATACGGCCTTTTTAGTTTACTAAATTACAATTTTAAATTTCCCGGGAGTTTCGTCTTGAAAACGTCGTGTAATGATGACGTGTACGCAAGACGTCACGGGTTTTAAGGAAATATGAGCGCTGCGCTCACACACGGCTAAAAGTCGTCTGCTTTAACCGTATAATTACACAGTATTTTGGAGATCTGTGCCGCTGAATCTTTTGCAATTTGTTCAATTAATAATGGAGAAGTCAAAGTAGAAAGACGGAGTTGGGAAGCTTTAGCCTTTCGCCACACAAACACACGGTGATTCCTTGTTTAAAATTCCCGGAGGTGAAACTTTACTATGGATCAGAGCGCAGTCAAGCAAACATGAATCACAACGGAATGTCAACCAGCAGGTTTCGGTGAGAAAATTGTGGTAAAACGTCGCCTCTTACCGGAGATCAGCAGAGCTTGTGCCGTGCAGGCAGCTGCCGTCGACTTTCCTCAGACACTGGCGTCAAGACACCCGTGGACACACCTCCGACTATCAGGTACTAGTAAAATCACTAAAACACTAGCAACACAATAGAAAGATAAGGGATTTCCCAGAATTATCCTAGTAAATGTGTCTAAAAACATCGGAATAAGTCCCAATCCAATCGCGTTTTTCTTTTTTTTACTTTTTTTTTTTTTTTTTTGTAGTCCGTCGCAATCAATATTCTCAAACACGAATCTTTCATCCTCGCTCAAATTAATGGGGAAATAGTCGTTTTCTCTGTCCGAATAGAAATTTTTGTTGGAGGCTCCCATTAAAATCAATGTGAATATGTGAGGAGCCATCAACATGTGACGTCATCGTCTGCGACTTCCGGTAGAGGCAGGACTTTTCTCTTAGCACCAAAAGTTGCGAACTTTATCGTGGATTTTCTCTACTATATCCTTTCAGCAAAAATATGGCAATATTGCAAAATGATCAAGTATGACACATAGAATGGACCTGCTATCCCCGTTTAAATAAGAACATCTAATTTCAGTAGGCCTTTAAGGCTCCACACCACTGCTGTTCTTTTTACAATGTTGTTGCTATTGTTTCTATTCATGATCATAATATAAGCACAGCAATGTTTGTTTTGATAAGCTGGGAGGTTATAGGACACTGCTGTTCTTATTTGAATGTATCGCTACCTTTTGGCAGCAGATACTGATGTTTAAATTATGTTGATCTGGAATATTTTAAACACTTTTGGGTTCAGTTTTTAATTTTTATTGTGGTATTAAATAAGTATCATATATATTTTATATATTTCTGTCTTGCCTCTGGTGGAAGCGGTCGCAATTTTCTCCGCTCCCTCCTTCCCTGCTTGCTCTCTGTGTCTTGTCTTCGCTGAACTTAAAGGCCTACTGAAATTAGATTTTCTTATTTAAACGGGGATAGCAGGTCCATTCTATGTGTCATACTTGATCATTTCGCAATATTGCCATATTTTTGCTGAAAGGATTTAGTAGAGAAAATCGACGATAAAGTTTTGGTACTTCCTGAAAAAGCCTCGACTTTACCGGAAGTCGCAGACGATGACGTCGCAAGTGTGGGGGCTCCTCACATATTCACATTGATTTTAATGGGAGCCTCCAACAAAAGCAGTGATTCGGACTGAGAATCACTGCTAATTTGAGCAAGCATGAAAGATTCGTGTTTGAGGATATTGAAAAAACGAGTAAAAAAAAAAACGCGATAGCATTGGGACGTATTCCGATGTTTTTAAACACATTTACTAGGATCCTTCTGGGATATCCCTTATCTTTCTTTTGTGTTGCTAGTGTTTTAGTGAGTTTAATATTACCTGATAGTCAGAGGGGTTTGTCCACGAGTGTGTTGACGCCATGTCTCACGGGTGTCGACGGCAGCTGTACGGACGACACAAGCTGAGCTGATATCCGGTAAGTGGCGACTTTTTACCACAATTTTTCACCGAAACCTGCTCGTTGACATTCGGTTGGGATCCATGTCTGCTTGACCGCTGTGATCCATAGTAAAGTTTCAGCTCCAGGAATTTTAAACAAGGAAACACTGTGTGTTTGTGTGGCTAAAGGCTAAAGCTTCCCAACTCCATCTTCTCCAATATTAATTGAACAAATTGCAAAAGATTCAGCAACACAGATGTCCAAAATACTGTGTAATTATGCCGTTAAAGCATAATTACATACTTCCTAAAAACGCGTGACGTCCTGCGTACACGTCATCATTACACAACGTTTCCAAGACGAAACTCCCGGGAAATTTAAAATTGTAATTTAGTAAACTAAAAAAGCCGTATTGGCATGTGTTGCAATGTTAATATTTAATCATTGATATATAAACTATAAGACTGCGTGGTGGGTAGTAGTGGTTTTCAGTAGGCCTTTAACGCCTTCACCACCGGTTAATTCCTCTAAATGAAAACAAAGAGAAGGAGTTCATAATCTAAGAAGGTGGAGTATATTTACTATTCGAACAGTAAGAACTACGAGGAAAAGTTTGTGTGTGTCTGTACATGGAGTGAAACTTTGGAACGGATTGGATGTGGGGCTCAAGCAATGTCCAAATGTCCATCAGTTCAAAACAAGATACAAAAAAATGGTATGGGAAATGTATAATAATGTGAACATGGATGCCTAAGTGTTAAACTCCATCACTGGCTAATAATGATTATTATTATTATTATTATTGTTGTTATTATCATCATCATCTACATTAGTTTATATGTATTATTGTCATCATTTGTTGTCATTGCTATTGCTCATATTATTATTATTATTGTTATCATTATCATTATTATTATTGTTTAGAGATTGTTGATATTCCATCCATCCATTTTCTACCGCTTATTCCCTTTCGGGGTCGCGGGGGGCGCTGGCGCCTATCTCAGCTACAATCGGGCGGAAGGCAGGATACACCCTGGACAAGTCGCCACCTCATCGCAGGGCCAACACAGATAGACAGACAACATTCACACTCACATTCACACACCAGGGCCAATTTAGTGTTGCCAATCAACCTATCCCCAGGTGCATGTCTTTGGAAGTGGGAGGAAGCTGGAGTACCTGGAGGGAACCCACGCATTCACGGGGAGAACATGCAAACTCCACACAGAAAGATCCCGAGCCTGGATTTGAACCCAGGACTGCAGGAACTTCGTATTGTGAGGCAGACGCACTAACCCCTCTAAAATTGGAACGATACAGAGAAGATTGTTGATATTATCATTATTAATACTATTACTTCTATGACATAACCCAACTAGTTAAACAATATGAATTAGTATCAATAAGAGGAATACATTGAATTGTGTGCGTAGTGTGTGTGTGTGTGTGTGTGTGTGCGTGTGTGCGTGTGTGTGTGTGTGTGTGTGTGCAATCCTATATGCAATTTGAGTAATACTAATATTCTGTAAATGTAAAAACAAATATGAATTCTAACTAAAATATTGGTGCCAATGTAAACTAAGAAAAGGGATTTGGATACACTATCTGGAGTACAGAGCAGGCGAGTGGGGGATCTTATGTTCGTGGATAACTCCTGTGGCAGGGGGCTCCCCTCGTCTCTTTTAATGCACAGCATAGGACACATAGCAAGAGTGGTCCTCACGTCCTGTTGATCAGGAGCGGTAGCTCCACAGCCACAGATCCACTATTAACCACTAATATCACTGTCAAAATGAAAGCTTGTTCCCAGAGGCACCAAAAACTGTTAATAACGTTTAGACAAAAGTGTATATTATATATACTATCATATATATAGTATTTATAAAGGTGTGTGTGTGTGTGTGTGTGTGTGTGTGTGTGTGTGTGTGTGTGTGTGTATGTATGTGTATTTTGGGTATATGCATGTGTGTATGTATGTGATTATGTGTGTATATGTATGTATATACATATATATATGGATTGTATATATGTGTGTACATATATGTGTGTGTTGTGTATATATGTGTGTGTGCATATGTATATATGTAAGTGTGTGTGAATTTAAATGTATTATATATAGATAATATATAGCATCTATGCAGCAACCACTGAATTGAATTATATTATATGTATTATTGTATTATATATTGTGTATATATATATATATATATATATATATATATATATATTGTATATGTATAGGGGTGGGACCAAATAAGTTTACTTCTTCCCACTCCCTTTTGAGCCAATCTTGACATCTACAAAAGATTAGTCACATGTAATGTTTTCAATGTAGGTGTAAAAATAATGTATATGTATATATATATATATAAGCTTCACGGTGGAAGAGGGGTTAGTGCGTCTGCCTCACAATACGAAGGTCCTGCAGTCCTGGGTTCAAATTCAGGCTCGGGATCTTTCTGTGTGGAGTTTGCATGTTCTCCCCGTGAATGCGTGGGTTCCCTCCGGGTACTCCGGCTTCCTCCCACTTCCAAAGACATGCACCTGGGGATAGGTTGATTGGCAACACTAAATTGGCCCTAATGTGTGAATGTGAGTGTGAATGTTGTCTGTCTATCTGTGTTGGCCCTGCGATGAGGTGGCGACTTGTCCAGGGTGTACCCCGCCTTCCGCCCGATTGTAGCTGAGATAGGCGCCAGCACCCCCCGCGCCCCCAAAAAAGGGAATAAGCGGTAGAAAATGGAAAAAAAAAATATATATATATTTCTTTTGTATTTTATGTCATTCTTTTGTTTTGTTTGCATGGCTCAAAATAAACCATTCATTCATTCATTCATGCTATGTGAGGTTTTTTTTTCCTTGGACTCAGTTTGGACCCCTACTGACGGTCTAGCCTTAGACTGATATTTTTTTTACTTTCCCCCCCCCACTCCCAATGTCACCCTTTTCTCACCTTTTTAAGGAGCGCCCTAAGTGGCTGGTCCTTTGGCAGTCTCGTCTTGTCCCCCCCTGTACCGTAAGTCTGCTCTTAGCGGGACTGTGCCGAAAACTAAATTTCGTTGTACTTGTGCAATGACAATAAAGATCTATCCTATCCTATCCCTATCAAGAATCGTGGCTATTCAACAAACAATATCAACTACTGAAATTTCGGTATGAAATCAATCCTACTTTAAAGAATGTGCAAGCTTTCCGGATGCCATGTCAGCTGTACGGGCGGTGTGTGCTGAGCTGTAAAAACGCTGCTGCTTTGTTGTGTTGAAAGTGATGGTTTTTGTCCAACATAATGAAAGACATGATGTCACGTAGGCAATTATGTGATTGTGGCACAGTAACTATCCAATCATTCTTACTCCGCAGCAAAAGGAGGAGTATTTATTTGCAGTGCGTCATCTGTTGGTTCAAGTGTGTAAAGTGATTGACGGAGGTGTGGTGTTTACTACAGCAGTTGGCACTGTTATATTTTACATGCCGCTATTCAACAATGGGGACAGCAAAAAGGTTGCTGAAGTCACCCCACGCATAATACATAGATTTATATAGAAATGACAATTATAATCCACCCTGACAGTTCTTATTTATAAGTCAGATTATCTGCACTGAAACATAACCTGACAAGTGTGTCATATTTTGGCAGTCAGTCCTATGTTTTATTGTTGATGCTGTGACGAGTTTGTTTGACGTGTGCTTGTGTCGGAGGAAGCAGCAGACGTATTTCTTCAAAGAGGAAGACAGACTGTGATCAAGTGTGGAATTTTTGACCCGCTTTCAAACTCTGAAACAACAGTAAAGTTCGCAAGGTGTCAGGTTTAACTATTCCATCTTTTTTTACCGCAGGGATGTCAAACTCATTTTAGATTGGGGGCCACGTGGAGAAAGTGGGCCGGACTGGTAAAATCACGGCACGATAACATAAAAATAAAGATAACTTCAGATTGTTTTCTTTGTTAAAAAATAGAACAAGTACATTCTAAAATTGTACAAATCATAATGTTGTTGGGTTTTTTTTTTACACTTACCTGCTGCGGTTAAAAGTATATATGCTTTATTTGTTATTATTTATATTTTCTGAATAAATGATGTGATAATGTTCATCAATCAACACATTGGTGTTTATTTTCAATCCATCAAGATAAAAAAATTATATCAAAATCTAATAACAGGATGTTATTTATGTAGTTGGCTCATTTTCCTCGACTGATGTACTAACATCATGTTGTTTATTTTGCATCATCTACAAAGATACAAATATTTGCTATTGCGACACCCTGTGGACACATTTATAACAGCTGTTTCTTTCATTCAAAAATTTCAGGTTAATTTTTATACTTAGCAAACGCATCCCGCGGGCCGGATAAAACCTGTTCACGGGCCTGATCCGGTAACGTGCATCATAGTTGTAGTTTTCATTAATACTTTTGGAAGTGTTGAAATAGCCATGTAAAATCACTAATGCTAATCAGTAGCATACAGGCCATATCCAATGCCAATTAGCATTAAGCTCACACATTTTTTTAAATGTATTTATTTTATGTTAGAATGTCATATAAAAGTTTTTTTTTTATTTCATGTAACAATTAGTGATATACTTTATTTCTGTAAGTTCACTTTTATGGTGTATTGAAGACGAAAGTCTCTAAAATGAGAAAAAAGATGTCTGTCTGCTAAGCCAGTGTTTTTTACCACTGTGCCGCGGCACACTCGTAAGATATTTTCTGGTGTACCGTGGGAAATTATCTAACTTCACCTAAATGGTCCCAAAAATATTTTTTGCAAATCAATAATTATAATAATAATAATAATAATAATAATAATAATAATTACCGCCTTCCACCCGATTGTAGCTAAGATAGGCACCAGCGCCCCCCGCGACCTCAAAGGGAATAAGCGGTAGAAATGGATGGATGGATGGATGGATGGATGGATAATAATAAAAGGGCAGCACGGTAAAAGAGGGGTTAGTGCAGGGGTGTCCAAACTTTTTCCACGGAAAAATTTAAGCATGTGGGGGCCATTTTGATATTTTTCATTTTCAAACCATAATAAAATATATATATATATTTTTTTTTAATCCTTGGGGCTCCTGGGGAGCATAGAGGGTTTCAGTCACTAAAATGTTAAAAACAAGTCAAATTATTATTATTCTTCATTCAATGCTTACAGTAAATCTTTATATCAACTTGAGGTTGATATAAAGTTAAAAAAAAAAGGTTTTATGCCTTTTCTGTCAAAGACAACTTTGTTTTTTTATAGTAAAACTGAAATATGTAGTATTTAGATGGATAGATAGATAATACTTTATTGATTCCTTCAGGAGGGTTCCTTTATTTAGCAATTAAAGCCCTCAAAGATCAATAATGCAGGACACCTTGATTTTAATTATTTAATATTTTTGAGTAATCACAGTGAAAAGTTAAATAAAATTCTACTAAATACATTTGAGATCCGAAAGGTTCCCCACTCACAAAGTGATGCATTTTTATTAGTTTTTTTTTTACTTTTAACACTTAAATTTCAAGATCAACTTCCGATTTATCCGTCGATTTTAAGTTTGAACTATTATTTTGTATATTTTATGTTTTTTTGTCAAAACTTTGATGTTTTTATATGGCAACCACACAACATATGCAATATTTTTTCCACATAAAACATTTTAAAGTGATGTATTTTTAAGTAGTAATTCATTATAACAGATTTTTTTGGCCATTTTTTTTTTTTTGGAGCAATGGGAATAAAAAGAAAATAAAGACAAAAGGAAAAAACATTGCCACTTTTTCTCATCAGATTTCACATCATTACACTTTTTTTCAATTTTTATTTTTTATTTTTGCAATACTATCAATTTTGCAATTTTTGCAGAATGTGTGGTGAGCCGGTAAACGATTAGCTGCGGGCCGCACTTTGGACACCCCTGGGTTAGTGCGTCTGCCTCACAATACGAAGTAGTCCTGAATTCAATCTCGGGCTCGGCATCTTTCTGTGTGGAATTTGCATGTCCTCCCCGTAACTGCATGGGTTCCCTACGTGTACTCCGGCTTCCTCCCACCTCCAAAGACATGCACCTGGGGATAGGTTGATTGGCAACACTAAATTGGCCCTAGTGTGTGAATGTGAGTGTGTATGTTGTCCGTCTATCTGTGTTGGCCCTGTGATGAGAAGGCGACTTGTCCAGGGTGTACACCGCCTTCCACCCAATTATAGCTGAGATACGCAAAAGCGCCCCCCCCGCGACCCGAAAGGGAATAAGCAGTAGAAAATGGATGGATAATTATCATAATGCGCCGTTGTCTAGCGCCTGTGCTGTGAAAAGCTTGGCATGGTAACCAAGTAATACTCCATATCAGTAGGTGGCAGCAGGTAGTTCATAGAAGTCGGAACGCATCGAGGATGGTTTGTCGTGATCCCAATATGCAGAGCACAGCGCAGTGCAGGTAAAAAGGTATGTAACGCTTAAACCAAAAATGAACATAGGGCAAGTTCTGCTAGGAAAAGGCACTGAAGCATAGGGATGGCTATACAAAACAAAAATAAAATTGAACTGGCTACAAAGTAAGCAAAAACTTACAGAGTGTGGAGCATAGACAAAGTCCACAAAGTAAAGCCGTACATGACATGACAATCAACATTGTCCCTAGAAAGAAAGATAGCGTACCATCCGTGCCTTTTCTGCCGCTTATTTCCTTTGGGGTCGCGAGGGGCGCTGGTGCCTATCTCAGCTACAATTGGAATAGGTTGATTGGCAACACAAAATTGGCCCTAGTGTGTGAATGTGAGTGTAAATGTTGTCTGTCTATCTGTGTTGGCCCTGCGATGAGGTGGCGACTTGTCCAGGGTGTACGCCGCCTTCCCCCCGATTGTAGCTGAGAAGATTGCGTATGCACAACTTAAATAGTCTTGATTGCGAAAACAAAGCAGGTGCGGTCACACAGCACTCAAAGGAAGGCGTGAAGCTGCCCCAGGAGAACACCAACAAAACAGGAAAAGTCACCAAAATAACAGCGCAAGACAGGAACTAAAGCACAACACACAGGAAACAACAACAAACTCAAAATAAGGCACGGCAGCCTGGTGGAGTTTGATTTTTTAACCTTTTCTGCTGGTGGTGTGCCTCCTTATTTTTTTAATGAAAAAAATGTGCCTTGGCTCAAAAAAGATTGAAAAAAACTCTGCTAAGCTAACAAGAAAAGGCAAGCAGGAGCAGAACAGACTGCTTGTATTGGAGTTCTTATATCGGACGTTATAGATGCAAGTCGATTTAATCTGATACCGTTTTTATTTTTTTATTTTTTTATTGCTGATACCAGATGGATCATTTTAACAGAACCACTTTGCTTTATTATGAGTTTTGGGCCAGCAAAGTGTGTTTCACATTAGTGTGCTCACCCTTTTTAATTAGCTGTGCTCTGCTCTTTTTTTTTTGCAGCTGCATGTTGTCAGCAAAGATGTTTTCTCCATTCCACACATATCCTGAAACCAGGTCAAGCTGTCAAAGACGACCAAGTAAATGAAATCCTGCGGCCAACATGAGTTCTGCCATCTGTGAAGAAGACTCTCATACCATCCATGCACCAGTCATTGAAAAGTCTTGTTTGGAAAAAAATCTGTTAGTATGAATGCGTGTGTGCATGCATTGAACTTCCCCTCAGACACCCAAAGGATTTGTGCTCCATAAACTCTGTGGCCTTTTGCACCTCAAAGGAAGTCCATCTGCTGAGGAGTGTTGAGCAGCCCCCAGGCCGGCAACATGCGTGCATTCTTCACTTACTGCATGCTTCAAGTGTGACGGCCGTGCACAGATTTCCGCATCCTAAATGTCCCGTTCCACCTTCCCTGATTCCTCTCCGTCTTACATGTGCCTGTGTCGCTGCGAGAGTAAGGTGAGTCACATGACTGGTCAGCTGACCTTACCTACACCAGCTGTTTGACGTCTCATGAGATGTGAGGATGCTTGTAGAAATCATGCAGAAAGAAAAGCAAGAGACCATCTTGGTAATGTAAGCAAATGTTACAAATGGACTCGGCAGGCTTCATTATTATTACAGTATATCTTCCGAAGGGACAATAGTAGAATAATGGAAGATATATTTAGGAGTAGTCAGAACACCTTGTATAGCAGTATTGATTTACTATACACTAAAAAAAAGCACAAACATGATTGTGTAAATATCTGACAGCAAGATAATGTGTAAAGTCAAGCATGGTGCTGGTCCAGTTATAGTCTTTGGACTATATTGCCAGAAGTATTTGGCCACCTGCTTTGACTCACATATGAATTTGAAGTGCCATCCCATTCCTAACCCATGGGGTTCAATATGATGCTGGTCCACCTTTTGCAAATATTACAACTTCAACTCTTCTGGGAAGGCTGTCCACAAAGTTGCGAAGTGTGTTAATAGGAATTTTCAACCATTCTTCCAAAAGCGCATTGGTGAGGTCACACACTGATGTTGGTCAAGAAGTCTCCGTTCTAATGCATCCCAAAGGTGTTTTATCGGGTTTAGGTCAGGACTCTGTGCAGGCCAGTCAAGTTCATCCACACCAGATTCTGTTATCGATGTCTTTAATAATAACTTGGATTTCTATCGCGCTTTTCTAGACACTCAAAGCGCTCACAGAGAAGTGGGACTCAACATTCATTCACACCTGGTGGCACCAGGGGCAAAGGGTGAAGTGTCCTGTCCAAAGACACAATGACAGCGATTTTTTGGATGTCAATAGGTGGGAAGCAAACCTGAAACCCTCAGGTTTCTGGCCGGCCGCTCTACCCACTAGGCCATGCCGCCCCTTTATGGACCTTGTTTTGTGCACTGGTGCACAGTCATGTTGGAAGAGGAAGGGGCCTGCTCCAAACTGTTCCCACAAGGTTGTGAGCATGGAATTGTCCAAAATGTTTTGGTATCCTGGAGCATTCAAAATTCCTTTCACTTGAACTAAGGGGCCAAGCCCAACTCCTGAAAAACAACCCCATACCAAAATTCCTCCTCCACCGAATTTCAAACTCTGCACAATGCAGTCCGAAATGTACCGTTCTCTTGGTAACCTCTAAAACCGGACTCATCCATCAGATTGCCAGATGGAAAAGCGTGACTCCATCACTCCAGAGAACGTGTCTCCACTGCTCTAGAGTCCAGTGGCGACGTGCTTTACACCACTGCATCGGACGCTTTGCATTGGACTTGGCGATGTATGGCTTAGATAAACCCATTCCATGAAGTTCTCTGCGTATTGTACGTGGGCTAATTGGAAGGTCACATGACGTTTGGAACTCTGCAGCAACTGACTGTGCAGAAAGCCGGCAACCTCTTTGCATTATGCGCAAAGAGGTCAGTTTACATGGCCTACCACTTTGTGGCTGAGTTGCTGTTGTTCCCAAACTCTTCCATTTTCTTATAATAAAGCCAACAGTTGACTTTGGAATATTTAGGAGCGAGGAAATTTCACGAATGGATTTGCACAGGTGGCATCCTATGACAGTTCCACGCTGGAAATCACTGAAATCCTGAGTGTGCCCCATTCTTTCACAAATGTTAAACAATCTTCATGCTTAAGTGCTTGATTTTATACACCTGTGGCCGGGCCAAGTGATTAGGACACCTGATTCTGATCATTTGGATGGGTGGCCAACTACTTTGGGCAATATAGTGTGTGCGTGTGTGTGTGTGTGTATATATATATATATATATATATATATATATATATATATATATACACACACACAAACACAGGTGCTGTTCATATTATTAGAATATCGTGAAAAAGTTGATTTATTTCAGTAATTATATTCAGAACGTGAATCTTACATATTATATCCATTACACACATAGTGATATATTTGAAATGTTTATTTCTTTAAATTTTGAGGATTAGTACTGATAATTACTGAAAATTCCAAATTCAGTATCCCAGAAAATTAGAATATTAGTTACGACTAGTACCAAAAAATATTTTTTAGAAATGTGGGCCAACTGAAAAGTATGAACATGGAAAGTTTCAGCATGTACGGCAATCAATACTTAGTTGCAGCTCCTTTTGCCTGAATTGCTGCAGCAATACGGCGTGGCATGGAGTCCACCAGTCTGTTGTACTCCTCAGGTGTTATGAGAGCCCAGGTTGCTTTAATAGTGGCCTTCAGCTCTTCAGCATTGTTGGGTCTGGCATCTCGCATTTTCCGCTTCACAATACCCCATAGGTTTTCTATGGGGTTAAGGTCAGGTGAGTTTGCAGGCCAATCAAGAACAGGGATACCATGGTCCTTAAACCAGGTACTGGTAGATATGGCACTGTGTGCAGGTGCCAAGTCATGTTGGAAAATGAAATCTTCACCTCCATAAAATTGGTCCGCGGCAGGCAGCATAAAGTGTTCTAAAACTTCCAGGTAGACTGCTGCATTGACCCTAGACCTCAGGAAACACAGTGGACCAACACCAGCAGACATGGCACCCCAGACCATTACCGATTGTGGAAATTTGACACTGAACTTCAGGCAACGTGGATTCTGTGTCTCTCCTGTCTTCCTCCAGACTCTGGGACCTTGATTTCCAAAGGAGAAATCAAAATTTACTTTCATCTGAAAACATAACTTTGGACCACTCAGCAGCAGTCCAGTCCTTTTTGTCTTGAGCCCAGGCGAGACGCTTTTGACGTTGTCTCTTATTCAAGAGTGGCTTTACACAAGGAATGCGACAGCTGAAGCCCATATCTTGCATACGTCGGTGCGTGGTGGTTTTTGAAGCACGGACTCCAGCTAGAGTCCACTCTTTGTGGATCTCCCCCACGTTTTTTAATCGGTTTTGTTTGACAATCCCCTCCAGGGCGCGGTTATCCCTCTTGCTTGTACACTTTTTTCTCCCACATATTTGTCTTCCCTTCGCCTCTCTATTAATGGGCTTGGACACAGAGCTCTGGGAACATCCAACCTCTTTGGCAATGACCTTTTGTGTCTTGCCCTCCTTCTTTAAAGTATCAATGGTCATCTTTTGGACAGTTGTCAAGTCAGCAGTCTTCCTCATGATTTTGTGTCATACAGAATCAAAACGAGAGACCATTTAAAGGCTTTTCCAGGTGTTTTGAGTTAGTTAGCTAATTAGAGTGTGGCACCAGGTGTCTTCAATATCTGACCTTTTCACCATATTCTAATTTTCTGAGATGTTGAATTTTGGGTTTTCATTGGTTGTCAGCTATAATCATCTCCTTTTTGGCAAAAAACACTTGATATGTATCAGTCTGTTTGGAATGAATGTATACATTCTACAAGTTTGACTTTCTAAATGGAATTAATGAAATAAATAAACTTTTTCATGATATTCTAATGATATGACCAGCACCTGTATATATATATATATTAGGGCTGTGAATCTTTGGGTGTCCCACGATTTGATTCAATATCGATTCTTGGGGTCACGATTTGATAATATATCGATTTTTTCGATTCGATTCGATTCTCGATTCAAAAACGATATTTTTCCGATAAAAAAATTATTCTGTATTCATTCAATACATTTCAGCAGGATCTACCCCAGTCTGCTGACATGCTAGCAGAGTAGTAGATAAAAAAAAAAAGCTTTTATAATTGTAAAGGACAATGTTTTATCAACTGATTACAATAACGTAAATTTGTTTTAACTATTAAACGAACCAAAAATATGACTTATTTTATCTTTGTGAAAACATTGGACACAGTGTGTTGTCAAGCTTATGAGATGCGATGCAAGTGTAAGCCAGCGTGACACTATTGTTCTTTTTTATTATTTTTATAAATGTCTAATGATAATGTCAGTGAGGGATTTTTAATCATCGCTATGCTGAAATTATAATTATTAGTGATACTGTTGTTGATAATATTCATTTTTGTTTCATTACTTTTGGTTTGTTCTGTGTCTCCTCTCAATTACTGTTTATTGCAGTTCTGAGTGTTGCTGGGTCAGGTTTGGTTTTGGAATTGGATTGTATTGTTATGGTATTGCTGTGTAGTGGTTTGTTGGATTGATTAAAAAATAAATAAATAAATAAAGAAAGAAAATAGATTTTTTTAAAATGAGAATCGATTCTGAATCGCACAACATAAACGATTCGATTCATATTCAAATCGATTTTTTCCCACACCTTTAATATATATATATATATATATATATATATATATATATAATCTGTGTTGGCCCTGCAATGAGGTGCCGACTTGTCCAGGCAGGGTGTACACCGCCTTCCGCCCGATTGTAGCTGAGATAGGCACCAGCGCCCCCCGCGACCTCAAAGGGAATAAGCGGTAGAAAATGGATGGATGGAAATATACATATATATATATATATATATATATATATATATATATATATATATATCCATAAAGCCTTGAAAACCTTAACCTGAAAAATAAGGAAAGAATTTCAACCAAAACTTAAAAGCAAATACTGTATTGATGTTTTTGTGAGGAACTTGCATGGCTGCAGTAGTTGTGACCCCAAGATGCAGGAAACAGGAGAATGACATGCAGGTAAGAGTATTTTAATACCCTCAACCAAGAGAGAAACAGTCATGCGTGCAAAAGGTCCTTAACATAGTCAATCCTCGAGCACTGACGAACAGGCGAGGCAGGCATAAATTTCAGCCTAATTTGCAATTGTAACCAGGTGTGCTAGGCTGCCTATCAGGGACAGGTGAGCGAAACGAGCGCTTAGGGAGACATGCAGGAAGTGGAACAAAAATAAGAGCGCTGACAGGAAATAAACACCAACTAAGGAAACTTAACCAGACAGCTCGTCAAAGTTTTACTGATTTTAAACCACATAGACTTAAAAGTGGAAATAAAAAATTACTGTACTGTTTTCATTCACTCTAACTATTAATAGCAATAATTATTAATAATTACAGAAACAAGCACCACCAAAGGCTTCCTGATTGTCTGCTGTCTGCTCTGTCAACCACAAGTTGCAGACATTCTCCGAGTATGTTTTCCAATTGAAAAGTGTTTGTCCATTTTAATGTTCCAAAACATTTGTCCCCCACGTTAAGAGCATTGCAGAACTGCGGAGACCGATCTATAACGCACATTTTTATTTGTAAATGAGAGAAGATGAGAGATTATAATCACACTTAAACTTCTCTAACATGTAAATGCAGCAACTTTGCTAGCTTATTATTTATCTTACCCTGGATGAATAAATGTTAAATAGTTGTATAAATACATCTATCCATCCATCCATTTTCTACCGCTTATTCCTTTTGGCGTCGCGGGGGGCCCTGGTGCCTATCTCAGCTACAATCGGGCGGAAGACGGGGTACAATCTGGACAAGTCGCCACCTCATCACAGGGCCAATAGGGATAGACAGACAACATTCACACTCACATTCACACACCAGGGCCATTTTAGTGTTGCCAATCAACCTATCTCCGGGTGCATGTCTTTGGAAGTGGGAGGAAGCCGGAGTACCCGGAGGGAACCCACGCATTCACGGGGAGGACTTGCAAACTCCACACAGAAAGATCCCGAGCCCGGAATTGAACCCTGACTACTCAGGACCTTCGTATTGTGAGGCAGAGGCACTAACCCAGGGGTCACGAACGCGCTGCCCGCGGGCACCAGGTAGCCCGTAAGGACCAGATGAGTAGCCCGCTGGCCTGTTCTAAGAATAGCTCAAATAGCAGCACTTACCAGTGAGCTGCCTCTATTTTTTAAATTGTATTTATTTACTAGCAAGCTGGTCTCGCTTTGCTCGACATTTTTAATTCTAAAAGAGACAAAACTTAAATAGAATTTGAAAATCCAACAAAATATTTTAAAGAGTTGGTCTTCACTTGTTTAAATAAATTCATTTATTTTTTTACTTTGCTGCTTATAACTTTCAGAAAGACAATTTTAGAGAAAAAATACAACCTTAAAAATTATTTTACCTTTAAATTCCTTCCTCTTCTTTCCTGATAATTTAAATTAATGTTCAAGTAAATTTATAATTTTTTTATTGTAAAGAATAATAAATACATTTTAATTTAGTTCTTCATTTTAGCTTCTGTGTTTTCGACGAGAAATATTTGCGAATTGTTTCTTCAAACTTTATGATTAAAATTCAAAAAAATTAGTCTGGCAAATTCAGAAAATCTGTAGGATCAAATTTGAATCTTATTTCAAAGTCTTTTGAATTTCTTTTTAAATTTTTGTTCTGGAAAAGCTAGAGGAAATAATGATTTGTCTTTGTTAGAAATATAGCTTGGTCCATTTTGTTATATATTCTAACAAAGTGCAGATTGGATTTTAACCTATTTAAAACATGACATCAAAATTTTAAAATAAATCTTAATCAGCAAAGATTACTAATGATGTTCAATAAATAATTTTTTTAATTTTTTCAAACACATTTGAATTAGCACGTTTTTCTCTTAATTTTTTTCGGTTGAGTTTTGAATTTTAAAGAGTCGAAATTGAAGATGAACTATGTAATTTTAATTTTTTTCGTGTTTTCTCCTCTTTTAAACCGTTCAATTAAGTGTTTTTTTCATCATTTATTCTCTACAAAAAAACTTCCGTAAAAGGAAAAAAAATGTACGACGGAATGACAGACAGAAATACCCCTTTTTTTTTTTTTTTTTTTACATATATATGCACTGTCGACAGGAACCTAAAGTAGGTCTGCGCTACGCAGGAGAATGACGTGTATCTTTTGAGCAATAAATATTTGATATAGTTACATGCTGTGGTCCCTGCATCGTCTACACAAGAAGCAAACATAACTTTTGATGAGAGAGTTAACGTGCGCGTTTGAGCGCTACCCAGAGACCATTTCTATTGGTGAAAATGACACTGATTGGCCAAAATGTGCATTGAAGTGTTGTTATAAATCACATGTAGGTAAAACGTTAAATTTGACAGCCCTGGCATTGAAAGCATGACAAAATAACATAACATGGCAGAAAACGTTGAACTTTTACAAAATAAAATGTGTAATGTGACGAATGAAGTTTGAAAATGTATGAAAAAAGACATATTAAAAAAATAAGTTTAAATTTAAATTAGTGAATGTCTAAAAAAAAAATCATTAAACATAATATGTTTTTGCACCAATTTGTCTTCATTACCTCTTAGATTTTTAACTTGTAATCCGTCCATCCATCCATTTCCTACCGCTTATTCCCTTTTGGGGTACATTTTTAAATCATTTGTAATTACATTAAACTGTAATTGCCAGAGTTCGATAGTTTGTTTGTTAGAATGTTTGTTTGCAATAATGCGAAACATTACGGGCAGATTTAGTAAACAAAAAAATGGAACAAGTGATTACATTTTGGGACTCATCCGATCCAGAGTCTTGATTCAGGATTTTTTTTTTTTAAATCCATTTATCCATTTTCTACTGCTGGTACCTTTCGAGGTCACGGGGGTGCTGGAGCAGGGTACACCCTGGACAAGTCACCACCTCATCACAGGCCCAACACAGATAGACAACATTCATACTCACATTCACACACTAGGGCCAATTTAGTGTTGCTAATCAACCTATCCCCATGTGCATGTCTTTGGAGGTGGGAGGAAGCCGGAGTAACTGGAGAGAACCCACGCAGTCACGGGGGGAAACATGCAAACTCCACAAAGAAAGACCCCCAGCACGGGGATCGAACCCAGGACCTTCGTATTGTGAGGCACAAGGACTAACGCCCGGTCCACCGTGCTGCCCTGTTTTCTTTAAATGATTCTTTATGATTGGTAGATATCACCTGGGTTAGGTCTGCACCCTGTGACTGCTTTTCTGGTTATTTATATAACGCATATCATATCATGCAGCCTCTTTTAAGTACCTAGAAAAACATGAACCATTGTTATTAATTTTTTGTTTTCATTCTCTTAGTATTTTCAACTAAAATGGATGGATGGATGCACTCTCATGATTCCATTCCTTCGTTTTAGTGGTATTACTGTATTGACCAGAATATTAATCAAGTATTTTTCGTTTAGGAACCACTACATCTAAAAAGGACAGGTGTATTATGTTACATTACATTATATTATACTATATGATATGATATTAAATTATTTCATATCAGATTTGAACATATTATATTATATCTATGAATGTTCTCATTCATCCAGGTCATTGTCATCTCACGGCATTCATTCGATCTCAACTGGACTGTTTGGTTCGTCTTAGAAGACGTTTTGCCTCTCATCCGAGTAGGCTTCATCAGTTCGTGCTCATAGACTTAGATTGATCAGATCTAGTCCAGCGGCTGGTGCCAAAACCCTAAATGTTTATATTCCAAAACCAGGAAGGTGTGCCTGGGCAAGGATAATTTCGCCATACCTTAGTGAGAAAAACAACTGTTTTTATGTGAACGAGCTGCTGTCAAAGCCAACAACAATCATTGTATCCATCCATCCATCCATCCATCTTCTTCGCTTATCCGAGGTTCGGGTCACGGGGGCAGCAGCCTAAGCAGGGAAGCCCAGACTTCCCTCTCCCCAGCCACTTCGTCTTGCTCTTCCCGGGGAATCCCGAGACGTTCCCAGGAAAGCCGGGAGACGTAGTCTTCCCAACAAGTCCTGGGTCTTCCCCGTGGCCTCCTACCGGTTGGACATGCCCTGAACACCTCCCTAGGGAGGCGTTCGGGTGGCATCCTGACCAGATGCCCGAACCACCTCATCTGGCTCCTCTCGATGTGGAGGAGCAGCGACTTTACTTTGAGTTCCTCCCGGATGACAGAGCTTCTCACCCTATCTCTAAGGGAGAGCCCCGCCACCCGGCGGAGGAAACTAATTTCCCGTGATCTTATCCTTTCGGTCATGACCCAAAGCTCATGACCACAGGTGAGGATGGGAACGTAGATCAACCGGTGAATTGAGAGCTTTGCCTTCCGGCTCAGCTCCTTCTTCACCACAACGGATCGGTACAACGTCAGCATTACTTAAGATGCCTCACCGATCCGCCTGTCGATCTCACGATCCACTCTTCCCTCACTCATGAACAAGACTCCTAGGTACTTGAACTCCTCCACTTGGGGCAGGGTCTCCTCCCCAACCCGGAGATGGCATTCCACCCATACCGGGGGAGAACCATGTACTCAGACTTGGAGGTGCTGATTCTCATTCCGGTCGCTTCACACTCGGCTGTGAACTGATCCAATGAGAGCTGAAGATCCCGGCCAGATGAAGCCATCAGGACCACATCATCTGCAAAAAGCAGGGATCTAATCCCGCGGCCACCAAATCGGAACCCCTCAACGCCTTGACTGCGCCCAGAAATTCTGTCCATAAAAGTTATGAACAGAATCTGTGACAAAGGACAGCCTTGGCGGAGTCCAACCCTCACTGGAAATCTGTTCGACTTACTGCTGGCAATGCGTACCAAGCTTTGACACTGATCATACAGGGAGCGGACCGCCAAAATAAGAGAGTCCGGTACCCCATACTCTCTGAGCACTCCCCACAGGAATTCCTGAGGGACACGGTCGAATGCCTTCTCCAAGTCCACAAAGCACATGTAGACAGGTTGGGCAAACTCCTATGCACCCTCAAGGTCCCTGCCGAGAGTATAGAGCTGTTCCACAGTTCCACGACCAGGACGAAAACCTCCCGAGTCCGAGGTTCGACTATCCGGCGTAGCTTTCTCTCCAGTACACCTGAATAAACCTTACCGGGAATGTCTGAGTGTGATCCCACGATAGTTGGAACACACCCTCCGGTCCCCCTTCTTAAAGAGAGGAACCACCACCCCGGTCTGCCAATCCAGAGGTACCGCCCCCGATGTCCACGCGATGCTGCAAAGTCTTGTCAACCAAGACAGCCCCACAGCATCCAGAGCCTTAAGGAACTCCGAACACTACAATCATTGTGGTGTTAATTAAATTACATTGACGTGTAATATACAGTACAACAGTATGATGCTACTTTTACCGTAAAGTTGATCAATGAAAACACAATCCCCAATCATTGAATTCTCCAAACACAGGTCTTGAAAAAGTCATCTCATATTCAGGCCAATACAGATGCGTTATTTTTTTTTTTTTACCATGGCCCTAAACTATAATACTGTCAAAAAAGCCAATGGTTTTTGCGCTTCAAAAAAAACCTGGCAGCTTGGTCACCAGACTTGTAACGTAAAATTAACAGTTGTACAGTATTTCAATTTACAGTAATGTACTGTAAAAACAACTGTAGATTTTATGGTACATATCTGTCAACTGAGCTGCCAGTATAATAATAAAATAATTGAAGTTGATGAAAACATGCACATTTCTTCTAAAAGTGTGTAAGTATGATAAATGCATACCACGCCTGGATGAATACCTCCTTTATTTGTCTCCGTTGTGTGTTTCCGTGTTGGCGCCTTTAACCGTCAGAGACAGTTTTGTTCCTGAGCCGTCAAGCTAAAAGGATGTGAGCCGAAAGGTGAGCAGTTTAAATGCTCTCCAAGGCCCCTGAACATGTGTGGTCAAATCCATCATGGCTGCAAGAGAACTGTCATCCCACGTCAGGATTAATCAAGCTCTCAAACTCCACCCGGGACCCCGTGCACATAAATCTGCATGTGCACACAAAGCAAACAAATAGCGTTAAGTTAAAGGGAACTATGGGGATAAACAGAAATAACGGATGTGCAGTTTGAAGCATTTTAACAGGCTGGCAAGAGTCTGAAGGAAGGCGGGGCTTATTCTCCTCAAGTGTTTACAGCCTAAGTAAATGACTTCTCCCCCAGCGAGGGTCTCTAATTACATAGCCCTTCACATACCCTTGGCATACTGTCCATGCTTCCTCCCGCGGCCTAGCCTCATTTCACGCACGCTCAGACTGCGCTGGAAGAATAACACGCGCAGCTGTCACCGCGTCATCGCACGCTTATGCGGCGGCATCTGGTCAAAGGTCAAAGTTCACTAAGATGGCGTATTTGAGAGCTCGTTGACCAGAACGTTTGTTATACCTGCCCCGTCTAATATAATGACAAAGAAATGATTAACATTTGTGTCAAATTTAATTGTGATGCTGAATCTATACCAAAATATCAATATTTTTTTCCAATGTCATTTTAATATTGATTTTAAGTTAAAGTACCAATGATTGTCACACACACACTAGGTGTGGCAAAATTTGACCCATCCCCTTTTTCACCCCCTGGGAGGTGAGGGGAGCAGTGGGCAACAGCGGTGCCGCGCCTGGGAATCATTTCTGGTGATTTAACCCCCCATTCCAACCATTGATGCTGAGTACCAAGCAGGGAGATATTGCCATATTTTCCGGGCTGTAGAGGTATTTAAACCGCACTAACCATCCATCCATCCATTTTCTACCGCTTATTCCCTTTTGGGGTCGCGGGGGGTGCTGGCGCCTATCTCAGCTACAATCGGGCAGAAGGCGGGGTACACCCTGGACAAGTCGCCACCTCATCGCAGGGCCAACACAGATAGACGGACAACATTCACACTCACATTCACACACTAGGGCCAATTTAATGTTGCCAATCAACCTATCCCCAGGTGCATGTCTTTGGAAGTGGGAGGAAGCCGGAGTACCCGGAGGGAACCCACGCATTCACGGGTGAGAACATGCAAACTACACAGAGAAAGATCCCGAGCCTGGATTTGAACCCAGGACTGCAGGACCTTCGTATTGTGAGGCAGACGCACTAACCCTTCTGCCACCGTGAAGCCCCGCACTAACCAAATTTAGGAAAAAAATTAATGTGTACATATGTTAGCCGCACCGGATTATAAGCCATATATACTGTATATACCGGTGCGAAATATGTTGTAAATAGTTTACATTTATATATCTTAATTGTTTCCAATTAACACAGCTGTAAAACAGCTGATTAAACAAAACAGAAGTCATCGACAGGGAGCCACTGGCTGCGGCAGCTAGCTTCCAATCAGCTAAACAGACTCAATTAGTCCACACAGACGTTTTTGACATTGGTGAGATTACTGAGAAATGTGTGTAACTAAACAATACAAAAAGAGTGCCATTGTAAGTCAATAATACTAACAAAGACACTTGTAAAAGTGTCCGTATATTTGCTAACGCAAACGACACTAGCTTGATTACACTACGATAGCAAATGGGACGGTTGACTAAGTATGAATTGTTTTAGTTATATTGTAAAACTTACAAACGTTACTTGGAACGATGAAGCCTTTCCTCCAGAAACGCTATGGACTAATACTTCCGGTCCAAGGAAAGAAACTGGATATACATTTTCAACCTGCAATGCCTGCAGTGAGCGAACTTGTCCAAAAAATGGCACCATAGCGCTAACAATAAAACACTTTGTCAGTGTCACTATGGCCGTTTTATGAAAAGTATTTGTTGAATACAAAACATTATGGCCGTTAGCAAAGAAATAATTAGCCAGACCATTTTATAAGCTGCAGGATGCAAAGCGAGGAAAAACAATGTAATGTTTATAGTTTGACAAAATACTGTATATCAAACAACATTTTACAATATTTGTTCCAATTCATCACATCACATGATCTCATTCCAGCTAAACATTTTAAAACATTTACAGCACCTTAACGATAGCGTAATGACAGGGACTACTTTTTTTAAGGTTCTGCCTTTGCATTTAATGCTAAAGTTATTACGAGTTCGTCACATTTAGCTTCGTGGATCATTTTCCCAGGATGCAGACTGAACTCCGGAGGCAAGGTGCAGGTGAGACAATGATTTATTGTCCATGAATCTTCCAAAAATACAAAAATAAACAAAACAAGAGTGCCTATAGCACGGGAAGCTAACAGAATAGCTAATAAGAAAATCTTAGCATATGTAAACTGACCATACGTTCTCTTTTCCCCAGACATGTCCTCTTTTGCAGGGCTGTCCGGGTGGGGTTTCTTAAATGCCTCAAATGTCTGGTATTCTGAGTTAGCGTTGCGTGTATTTTCAATGTACGTCCAGTGTTAAGAAGGGGTTAAAACAAAGCAAATTGTGGTTGTGAGCGCAAGCAGCAGCATTCGTGAGGGAGGGGCAGAGACAGAGAGCGCGAAAGCGAGGGAGTGGCGAGACAGACAGGACACAAGAGAGATGCCAAAACGTAAATGCAACTATATGGATGATTTGCGGAAAAAGTTACCGTGTTTTCGTCGTGGTTGTGACACATGGGAAGCAGAATACACTGTGTGCAAAGCAGGAACGTACGTATATGTGGCAAGTAAAGGGGTCAAAGATCTACAAGCCCATATCGACACAACAAAGCACAAAACAGCTGTGCAGGGCGAGAGCTCGTCTGATAAATTGACAGAGTAGTTTGCGCGACCTGGAAAAGGAAAAGACATTGTGAACGCAGCAGAGGGTGTTTTAGCATTCCACACAGTCAAACACCATAACAGTTACAGGTCGATGGATTGCACCAGTGCTTTGCTGAAAAAAAACATTCCCAGACTCAGACACGGCAAAAAAGTTTTCAAGTGCACACACCAAAACAGAGGGGATTGTGTTATAGCGCTCCACAGCATCGACATTTTGTTGGAGGCGCTCAAAGAAATAAAGTACTGTGGCATCGCTACAGATGGGAAAAACAACGGTGTAGTGAAAATATTCCCAATCATAATCCAGTATATTGACTGGAGGAAAAGTGGTGTATAATCAACATTGCTCTCAGGTCAAAGACACACCTGATGAGACAGCGGACACTACTTTATTAAAACACTGACAAAAAATTATTTTTCAGAAAAATGTATAGCATTTACTGGTGACAACTGCAACACAAACTTCTGAGGAATCAGACTTGATGAAGGGGAGAAGAATCCATCCATCTATTTTACTCCCGCTTGTCCCTTTTGGGGTCTCAGCTGTATTTGGGCGGGAGGCAAGTACACCCTGGACAAGTCGCCACCTCATCGCAGGGGGGAAGAATGTGTATGCAATTTTGAAGAGGTTGGATAGGATAGGATAGGATAGGATAGGATAGGATAGGTCTTTATTGTCATTGCACAAGTACAACGAAACTTTGTTTTCAGCACAAACCTGTTCAAGATTAGACAAAGAACAGTGTACAGGGTTATAGAACAAGAACGCTGATGGGTCGCCATAAGGCGCCCCGTAAAAGATGGGAAGAAAGTAAACGCTGGGGAAGGATGAGTAAAAAAAATACAATCTAGACTGGGCTCCTAAGAGGGCCCAGTCTGGAGTGGGAAAAAACCTCGATAGCAAAGCACATATACATATTACAACATACATCTCGAGATATCTAGCAACAGAGGGAAGGTAGTTCAATGTCATGGTGGTAGGCAGCAGCTCTTCAGGCGCTGACCATCCATTCATCACCCCTACAGGATTTGCGTCGAGGGCGTTGGGTTGGGGGGGTGGGGGGGCAAGTGTATGTGTGGCGTATATTTTTTTGTGGATGTGTGTGTGTGTTTGTGTAAGCCCGCAGTGTGTCTCTGTTCCGCGGCCTTGATGTATCATGCAGTTGCTGGTCCAAAGTCAACAACAACATGTGTGTGTCCATGAGATACAAGAAGGGAATTTGTCGTGTCTTCGCTGCAGTGACCTTCGGGAGAGTCTCGAAGCCAGGGAAACAATCCATGTTAGAAAGATTTGTATGCGAGTGAAAATAAAATTTGCTTTTCACTCTAAATTGTCTATGACTGGTCCTCAAAAACTGCGGGGTAGACAGTCCGATGTAATCCACAGTTCTTCCCGCATCCTCCAATAATTTGTGTCAGCTTTGAGGTACTTTGAAGACTTCCAGCAACTTCCAATTTGTCGACAAACCAGAGCAACGCTTACTCCAATCAGCAGATGTCCTGTTGTCATAATTCCGAATAGGAGGATATCTTCTCGTCGTCGACAGAAAAAGGTCGCCAGGCACGCGGCACTCCTTCTTCTCCCAAGAGTCCGTCGTGTGTCCAGCAACAACCGCTTCGTCACGACAGCAGGTTCCCCCAAACCCAAGATCTTGTCAATTTTGTTGAGGCCAGTTAAATAGTTTCTATGTTTAGATTTGGAGAGCAGTGTAAAAAAAGGCAACAAGAAAGTTAAGACAAGAAAAAACAAAGAAGCAAGCAGGAGAGATAAGGGAGAGGAAAGGGGAGCGTCCACCCTCGATGAGTGCCAGAGAGAAAAGTTACTCCAGAATGAGGCGTTAATCGGTGTGGGTTTCCCAGCACACATAATGAACAATGTCCATCATGGTGCAGACACACTTGATATTGAAATTGAGAATATCCTGTTCAAAATCTACCAGTACTTCCACATCCACACTGTGCGCACAGAGAGTTTGAAGGAGTACTGTGACTTTGTTGATGTTGAATACAGAAAGCTCCTTTCCCACAGCAAGACAAAATGACTGTCATTATTCCCTGGAATCGAGAGGCTGCTGCAGATATTTCCAGCATTAAAGGGATATTTTCTGTCACAGGAAAAAACACCTGAAATGATCAAGAGGTTTTTTTGAAAATGAATTCAGTGAAATTTACCTCTGGCACTCATGTGTGTGTTCCACTCACCCATTAAAGAAACGGAAAAGGAAAATAATTCCATTGTTGAAGTGCGTATCATCTTGCAGAGGGTCCACACAATATTTGAGGAACGGCAGAGAAACTGTGATGACTCTTCTTTGGCATGGTTGCCGGTGTTGTTTTCCCGAGGATGCGTCGAAGCAGAACACAGCAAAGGTAAGATATAAATGGATTTATTAACGTAATAAAAAGGCTAGGAACAAAAACACTGTGGTAAAGAGAAAAGGCAAACAAAAGACGCTAGCGTGAAAGCTAGGATAACACTAGGAAACTGAAACTTGGCACAAGGGCACAAACCAGAAAACAAAACATTCAGCATGAAAGCTGGAATATAAAGTGGCTTAGCGTAAGAGCTAGCGAGAAAATACATACGGTCGAAGGATGAGAGTCGTCAATGTTGCACGTAGGCAAATTAGGATCCGAGGAAGACTGAACAGAAAAGGCTGGCTTATAAAGAAGGGTGATTAGCTGAAGCAGGTGTGCGGGACCGAGTGTAGCAGGTGGACTAATAAGGTAACCATGGTGATGGACCAAACGGGAAATAAACCGGTCAGACGGAGAATGAAAACACAGATGGAAAAATAAACAATAATATGTGAAGATCAGAGTAACTGATTGCAACAGAAACAACTTCTAACCCTGAAAGTTAAGGGACTCCTGGCTCAGAAGAGTACAGATGGGTATGGAAAAGAATGTGACCAGTTCTATGCTGATGTACAGGGTCTCTACAGTGCATGCCTGCGGTATCTCCAGAAGTGGATGACACCCATGGAAGAATTGACCCCATTCATGTGGATGGATCTGAGTCAGATGGAATGATGTGGAAGCCTGCATCAAGTACCTTGGATAAAAGGGGCTGCCAATTGATGATACCAAGTGTGTTGATCAGGTCACCAATCTCAAGAAATGCACAGTGATGGAGAGTTCAATGGCCTGCAAGTGCACGTGAAGTGGTGCAAATAAGCATTGCATGTTACCCAGAGCTGCTGAGGACTGCACAGTTTGCCTTTGCCCTTCCTTCTCACAGTGAAAATGTTGAGAGGGATTTGTCACTGATGCAGAGCCAGTGGACCAAGGAAAAGAGCAGGTTTTCTGTTGAGTCATTGAAAGGGCTTCTATTTGTACAATACAACTTCAAAGAAACACCCTGCAAGGACTTCCATGCCTATTTGATGAGCAACCGGAAACTGCTGGGGAAAATAAGCTCTTCAGCTAAATATGCATGGGCAAACACGGTGGGCCTGGGAGACCAGGAGGAAGACCAGGGAGATGAGGAGGAAAACCAAGGAGATAAGGAAGGCCAAGAGGACTAAATAAGAAGAAACACAATACACTACTGTATTTTTCGGATTATAAATCGCAGTTTTTTTTCATTGTTTGGCCAGGGGTGCGACATATACTGCGGAGCGACTTATGTGTGAAATTATTAACACATTACCGTAAAATATTAAATAATATTATTTATCTCATTCCCGGAGAGACGAAGAAAATTTCAGCAATCGTCACACACACGTCAGCAATCGTCACATACACGTCAACCAATAAGAATTTGGCAGAGGGAGGGTCATGGCAGGAGTGCATTGTGGGTCATGGGATACTAACTGCTATATGCTATATGCAACTGCCGTAGCTATTGAAATGGATCATTTCAACGTTGGCGGTAACTTATAAAAATTGAGAAGGGCTAAACAAAAATGGGACCGTAAAGGAAATCATGTACTGCAGATTACAAGCTGGACGTAGTGAAATATGCAGCAGAAAACGACAAGAGGAAGCGGTGCATACCTTTGGAGTTGGCAGAGTTGTTTGAAAGCGACATCGAAGAGGAAGATTTCATCGGATTTATCCATTAAGAGTGACAGATTGTTTGGTAAAGGTATAGCATGTTCTATATGTTATAGTTATTTGAATGACTCTTACCATAATATGTTACGTTAACATACCAGGCACCTTCTCAGTTGGTTATTTAAGCGTCATATAACGTACACTTATTCAGCCTGTTGTTCACTATTCTTTCTTTATTTTAAATTGCCTTTCAAATAACTATTCTTAGTGTTGGATTTTATCAAATAAATTTCCCCCAAAAATGTGACTTAACACTCCAGTGCGACTTATATATGTTTTTTTCCTTCTTTATTATGCATTTTCGGCAGGTGCGACCTATACTCCGGAGCGATTTATAATCCGAAAAATACAGTACTTCTCCATTTTTTTGTTTTAAATGTTGACTCTGCGTTATTTTAATTTTTTTAAATTCTTTACATATGCCTAAAATAATTGGCTCAGAAATGCTACCTCTGTTTTTGTTGTTCTAACTGATTTGTGAAATACTCTTCACCCATGGTGTATTCTCTGAGAACCTCCGTTTTTGTTTCAAATGGCTTGAGGCATTATTTATATTTTTTATGTTAGAATGGTCCACCAGACTGAGAAGAGACATTTTATAGAATGGGCTGGTTCCTGTTTTTTGTTTAAATTGAATTAACCTGTTTTGAGGCATTATTTATGTTTACATTATATACAAGAGGTTATTTTGAATATTGCTACCTCTGCACTTTTTCTAAAACTGTGAATGTTGCAGAATATAAGTGTGACTTATTGTGTTATATTGTCAACAGAGGAGAAAAAAATGCTTTATTTAAATAAATATATTATTTATAAAGCAAGGACAGCACGTAATACATGTCCGGTTCCAGACTCAAACACTTGACGAGCAAACAGGTGTATTTGTCGCGGACTGCCTCTAAGTAATGTTGAATTTCCATTCCAACAAAGCATGCACAGCTGATAGAAAGCACTCAAAAGAAAGCCTCCACTTTTTAGAATGCACTAGCTCGATGCTAATTTACATTGGCTATGCCATAGACATGTTACAGATTAGCATTAGTGATTTTACATTGTGATTTCAACAGCGACACATTTAGTAATGACAACTACAACTAAGATATATATAGATATATATAAAATGTATTATTATATATTATTACTAGACCACTTCAGTGTTACTGCACATTTCTTTGTTATATTTACTTATAATTTAGCTATTTAAATATTTTTTGCTGCCCCTTTTTTTCTACATCTGTTAAATATACCGTAATCTCTCCAGGATATTGTTGATCTACATTTAATTTCTTGGTTTTCGCCCTCTTCTTTGTGCCCTTGTGAGCGTTTAGTTGTCCTTTTCCTTCCTTTTATAATTTGAGCGACTGGTTTATCCAAGTCTAAGTCTACTGTTAAAATGTTGATTTCTGTACGTTTACTGAAATGTGCTTTGAAAGTTGTTAATTCAACCTAAGGTGTTGGTTGCACTTGATTCAAATAATAAATAACTTAATTCAAATGCATTGGCCATTAATTGTTGATTACGTGTTTGTTTGTATTTATAATTCATTTATACATAATTCCCTTATAAGAAATAACAAGAATATAGAAAACTTCATATGCAGTGTATCGTATTTAATTTTTTTTTATTAATTTTAAATTTTTGTTTAAAAGTTACTAAATCGATTTCAACTGATTGACATCTTTTACGATCGAATCCTTCTAAAAAAGTGAGATTGCTCCTGAAATGTGTTCGCAACCACAATTATCGAATCTAATTGTTGTTAAAACAATATCATTACACCCCTGATATATGCAGTTGTGTTCGCCGCTGTATTAATACTGTATGATATATTATCTTATTTAGAAATGTTGCTGGTTGTGGCAAGCATGAAGTATGCATTCATGTTCGCTATGACATCATGTCAACTCACATGCGATTTAAAAAGTCCAACAAAGCTGCTCAGAAGAGTGTGGAATATTCTCTCCATACGAATAACATGTCTCTCCTAAACCCTGACCCCCCGGTGTTGGAGTATGATTACATAAAGCTTTTGAATTTAGCAGACCTCCACTTATTTTCAGGCACACTCGTGGGGGAGCGGAGGAAAATTCCAGGGAACGTCAACACTTTCTGCCTTTGCCAAGAAGCCTATATAGACTCTTTGCTTCCTGATAAAACGAAACTGCAGGCAAAGAATAACACTATTTACCTCTCTCATGTAAGCTGAAGATATTGAGGAAGGTTGAATCAGTTTTTAATGAATCATTAAGATGATACACAACATGCGACTTCATCATTGTTGAACGTGTGACCTCTGACTTGAGCAGTAAACACACTTATTGGGTTATGTTTGAGTCAAGAAAGGCTCTTGGGGAGTCAAAGGGCGCCACTGACGAGGCGACAAAAAGCCAGGAATGAAAAGAACTTGACAGCAGGTGGGAGACTTTCCACTTTGATGTCTGAGGGTCAATTAGGGTTAGCAACATGTGATTAAGAACAAAAATTGATGAAAAAAACATACCTGTCTGGAGCTAAGTTCAGACACAGACATACTCTGCTTTTTGGGGGTCCAGCAGGTGACGCCTGGGGGAAAATGATGCTACATTTGTCACGGCCCAGGCGCATTCCAATGCGCAGTCATCTGTGCGCTCTGATGAGCGAACCTCCAGGAGCACGCCAAGCGCGTGTCGGTCTGCCGGCAGTAGGCGGCTGCAATCAATCTCCCGCAATCAGCGCACCTGCAGCTGATCAGAGGACCGCCTTCGTAAGGCTGCACAACCTGCTATTCCGGGCCAGAACATAGCTACCTGTCCTGTACAGTAAGCCAAAATTCTCCACGCGAGATGCATACTCACTCTATGTGTTTTTCCCTCTTCATGTTTGATTGGTCCCGTGTCCCCCTTGTCGTTCCTGCATGACGAGCTGTGTGTCTTGTCTCCCCCTGTGTTTCCCTCTGGTTCTCTGGCTGCCTCTTTGATCTCGACCTTCCACTTGGACATGGACTTTTGACGCATCTCTATCGCCCCCGAATTCCTGCTTGTCTCTCGGATCTACGAGCCTGCTCTGTCCTTTTTGGACTTGCCTTCGCTCAACACTCAATAGCTTGATATATAGATATATATATGGAGGAATGCTGTAATGACTTGATATATATATATATATATATATATATATATATATATATATATAGTTCATATAGGCTCCAGCATCCCCCGCAAACCCAAAAGGGACAAGCGGTAGAAATGGATGGATGGACATATATAAACAAATAGGGCTTAATAAATGTTAAATGGTTTGTACTTGTAAAGCGCTTTTCTACCTTCAAGGTACTCAAAGCGCTTTGACACTATTTCCACATTCACCCATTCACACACACATTCACACACTGATGGCGGGAGCTGCCATGCAAGGCCCTAACCACGACCCATCAGGAGCAAGGGTGAAGTGTCTTGCTCAAGGACACAACGGACGTGACTTGGTTGGTAGAAGGTGGGGATCGAACCAGGAACCCTCAGGTTGCTGGCACGGCAACTCTCCCAACCGCGCCACGCAATCCAATACTGCGCCCCTGTTGTCTGTGCCTTCACCTCCCCCTGAACATTACATTTTATTCAAGCATATATTTATTAAACTGCAAAATGAACACATGTGATTAATTAATTTCCTAATCTGTATTATGCATAAGAACATTTTGCTCTGTGCCTGACTTCCTGTTCCTGCTGACTCTCCCTGACCTTTTCAGTTCTTACCTTTATTTGTTAAGTGTCGTAGGGATGGGTGACATGGCCTATATACATTTATATCTATATCTATAATACTGAATCTATATCGTGATATATATTGCAATTTCTGGTTGGATAAATAGGCAAATAAATGATATGAGAAACATTTCAAAACGGATTTGAAAAAACTTCTAATTTAGCTGCTAACATATGCAGTAACCTATTACGTCATTTCAAGTTGTATCATTTTGTCAAAACTATTATTTATCCATTTGTTATTTTACTGTCAATATATGGTTACTTTTTGTTGTAACATGTTTCTATCTACATATATTTTTAAATATAATCAACACTTATCTTCTGTTGGTTGGATCTTATCTACTTCTTCTGTTGGTTGCATTAGCTTTGGGTGATAGGTTTGTGTATCGATCCAATACCAAGTAGTTCGGAAGGGCAGTACTGGTCATACCATTGCTCATACTGGTACTTAAAATGTTTGATATAATGATTCAAATGTTTATCTCAGTTATTCAATGAAATATTCAAATCATTCTATTTTCTATATCCATATTCCTTTACGTGGACCCCGACTTAAACAAGTTGAAAAACGTATTCGGGTGTTACCATTTAGTAGTCAATTGTACGGAATATGTACTGAACTGTGCAATCTACTAAAAAAAGTTTCAATCAATCAATCAATCAATCAATCAATCAATCAATCAATCAATCAATTTAATTACACACAAAAACTATTAAAAAAATAGTGTTGTAATGTGTCTCATTTTTATAGTCTTTGGTATGACTCGGCGGGGGTTTGAACTCCCAGCCTACCGATCTCATTACTAGTATTAGTTAATAATTTAAAGGCCTACTGAAACCCACTACTACCGACCACGCAGTCTGATAGTTTATATATCAATGATGAAATATTAACATTGCAACACATGCCAATACGGCCTTTTTAGTTTACTAAATTACAATTTTAAATTTCCCGCAGAGTTTCTTGTTGAAAATGTCGCGGAATGATGACGCGTGCGCGTGACGTCACGGACTGTCAGGAAATATTAGCCCAGTACCACTTGCGGCTAAAAGTCATCTCTTTTGATTGCGCAATTAAACAGTATTCTGGACATCTGTGTTGCTGAATCGTTTGCAATTTGTTCAATTAATAATGGAGAAGTCAAAGTAGAAAGATGGAGTTAGGAAGCTTTAGCCTTTAGCCACACAAACACACGGTGATTCCTTGTTTATAATTCCCGCAGGTGAAGCTTTACTATGGATCACGACTGCTTGTCAACCGGCAGGTTTCGGTGAGAAAATTGTGTTAAAAAGTCGCCTCTTACCGGAGATCTGTGGAGTTTGCGCTGTCCTTGTATCTGCCATAACTTCCCTCAGAGACTGGCCTCAAGACACCCGTGGACACACCCCTCTGACTATCAGGTACTATTTAATCTCACTATAGCAACACAATAGAAAGATAAGGGATTTCCCAGAATTATCCTAGTAAATGTGTCTAAAAACATCTGAATCCGTCCCAATGCAATCGCCTTTTTAAAAAAAACTTTATTATTAGTTTTTTTTCTAGTCCTTCGCTATCGATATCATCATCCACGAATCTTTCATCCTCGCTCAAATTAATGGAGAAATTGTTGTTTTCTCGGGCGGAATAGCTCTTGCTGCTGGAGGCTCCCATTATAAACAATGTGAGGATGTGAGGAGCCCTCACCCTTGTGACGTCATCGTCTGCTACTCCCGGTAAAGGCAAGGCTTTTTTATCAGCACCAAAAGTTGCGAACTTTATCGTCGATGTTCTCTACTAAATCCTTTCAGCAAAAATATGGCAATATCGCGAAATGATCAAGTATGACACATAGAATGGACCTGCTATCCCCGTTTGGATAAGAAAATCTCATTTCAGTAGGCCTTTAAGAGTACAGTAATTTGAATAGGTTATTTATTTTCATCGAGTGTCTGATTTTAAATCCATGTGATATAAAATCAGACAAACATCAACAAGGTATTTGTTGTTAAATTGTTGTCTTTTGCTTTTTAAAATCACAGGTGAATTCAGTATTAGTAAAAAAAAGCCGCAAAACATCGCAACTTTCTGAAAAAGCTGCTGCAAATTGGGGTATTTTAGGCCACCAATCACACAATTCTATTTTGTGGGGACTGTTTATCAGGATGTTCTAAAAGAGATGTGTCTCCTGAATCCAGCCTCTGAATCAACATCTCGGAGGAGCCCTCAGCTCATGTCCTCACTAATTGCTCGTTGATCGAGATTGTGATTATCCGTGTTTTCAGGGCTAATTATGTGATGTCAGAGTCTCTAAATCAGTGTTGGAACGAGACTATTGTCGAGTTAGCTCTGTCGGGATTAGCAGGGCTGAATGTCTGCCCCACTGCGTTATCTTGATTCCTCTTCTGGTTCTTATCTGCCGAGCGTGAGCCTGCAGAGAAACAAGAGCCAAGCAGACAGATAGTTGGAGTGCCAGGCATGCGATGCACGAAAGAGAATACACACTTGCGTGGTTCTTCCTTTGGCTTTTGTGTGCGCCAGAAGGAACAATTTGCACAATGACAAACATTGTTGATGATTGTAAATGTGTTCCTCTTTTGGCATCTTGTGTGATTGTGTGTTAAATCTGTGAGTCCGCAAACCCATGCCAAGACTGACAATGTGTTCTGCAATTGTTTGACATCATGTGTTGTTGGCTCAGGGACAGCAGGGGAAATATTGGACAGTTTTGTTTATATTTAAATACCGGATGGAATGATTGCAGTGTTTCCTATCTTATACAGCCTCTGGAAAAAAATGAGGGAATCAGCAGAGTTGGAGGATGTCTGTTCAGTTGTTTGATTTTGTAGATAAAAGCAGTTAACAGACATGACACAAGCTTTTAAATGGTAACTTTCTGGCTTTAAAAGAAACACTAAAAGTAATCCAAAAAAATACATTTTGGTAGAGAAGTTCCATTTTTAGATCAAGCTGAGTGAAAGAAAGTATGAAATTAGTCAATTCTGAGGGGAAATGATGGATTCATGAAAAAAAAGGAAAAAAAACCCCACAAATTTGCTCCAACTTTCTCTGATTACTGTGGTCAGATCTGCTTTGCAGGTTGACTGTTATGTTTACGGGGGTAGTGTAGATGGCACAGACCACAAGAGGGTGTAGTTATTAAGCTCTATGATTTGTTATTTATATGCACAAAATATATAATAATCAAACAATAATAATATAATTTAAACTAGAGAATGGAGTGTGACTAAATTCAAGAGTGTATGGTGTAAGACTATGCGTGGGTATTAAATGTTGAGTGTTCCCGTAATGTTGATTGAGAAGCAGGAAGTCCTGGAGTGGAAAGGCAGGCTCGAATGTCCGTGGCTCAGGCAGGTAGTCGGGGAATATAGCCAAGCGTCAAAAGGGTCCGTGTCTAAGCAGGGGTCGAGGATCAAGGGAGGCAGTCCAAAGTCCAGAGGGAGACACAGGAGGAACTGCGGGAAAAATAAAGCACATACGACACGGGAACTGGGAAGACACGGAGAGAGCAAGTACGGGGAAGGGAAGCCAGAAACGGGATGGTTACTACGGGAACAGGTGATTAGGTTCCGGTCCGGAACGCAGGTCTGCACCGGCTTCAGAAGCCCAAAGAGCTCATCAGCGATAAGTGTGCAGATTGCAGATTGATTCCAGCTGCCCGCTGCAGCCAGAGTGAAGCACGCAGGTGTGCTCCTGGAGGCGCAATCAACAGAGCGCACAGATGAGTGCGCATTGGCATGGGCCCGGGCCGGAGCCTATCCCAGCTGCACTCGGGCGGAAGGCGGCGTTCACCCTGGACAAGTCACCACCTCATCACAGGGCCAACCCAGATGAACAGACAACGTTCACACACAAATTCACTCACGAGGGCTAATTTAGTGTTGCCAATCAACCTATGCCCAGGTGCATGTCTTTGGAGGTGGGAGGAAGCCGGAGTACCTGGAGGGAACGCATGCAGTCATGGAGAGAACATGCAATCTCCACACCAAAATAAGTTTTCAAGACATTCATCCATTTTCTACCGCTTATTCCCTTTTGGGGTTGCGGGGGGCGCTGGCGCCTATTTCAGCTACAATCGGGTGGAAGGCGGGGTACACCCTGGACAAGTCGCCACCTGATCGCAGCGCCAAACAGATAGACAGACAACATTCACACTCACATTCACACACTAGGGCCAATTTAGTGTTGCCAATCAACTTATCCCCAGGTGCATGTCTTTGGAAGTGGGAGGAAGCCAGAGTACCCGGAGAGAACTCACGCATTCACGGGGAGAACATGCAAACTCCACACAGAAAGATCCCGAGCCTGGATTTGAACCCAGGACTGCAGGACCTTCGTATTGTGAGGCAGACGCACTAACCCTTCTGCCACCGTGAAGCCCCGCTCTAACCAAATTTAGGAAAAAAATTAATGTGTACATATATTATCCGCACCGGATTATAAGCCATATATACTGTATATACCGGTGCGAAATATGTTGTAAATAGTTTACATTTATATATCTTAATTGTTTCCAACCGGTGTCTGTAACACAGCTGTAAAACAGCTGATTAAACAAAACAGAAGTCATCGACAGGGAGCCACTGGCAACCTATCCCCAGGTACATGTCTTTGGAGGTGGGAGGAAGTCGGATTACCCGGAGAGAACCCACGCAGTCATGGAGAGAACATGCAATCTCCACACCAAAATAAGTTTTCAAGACATATTGCTTCAAAATTTTCAGTCTAGACACTTCCATGTTTTCCTTGGTCTACCAGTATGCTTTCCTTTTACAACCTTCCCATGTTGTTTGGTCCAGAGTTGAGACACAGCTGATTTTTTAACCATTGCGTGATGATTTACCTTCTTGAAGACTTTTAATTATCCTCTACTTTGTTTCACTTGACATCTCTCTCTTTTTGGAGCCATGATTCATGTCAATTTACCTGGTGCAACAGCTCCCCAAGGTGGGAACACTCTTTTTTAACTGCAGACAGATTTAATCTGATGCAGGCGTGAGCCTGGGAAATTCAAATTGTATTTTTTTCCTCAGAATTGTATGATTGCATTTTTTTTTTTCATTTTGCTTGACCTAAAAAGAAAACTGTTACTGACCACCACAATGTACTTTCTTGATTTTCTTAGGTGTTTTTTTTAACATGTGTTGTTCAGCTACTCAGGCAAATCATATTGTTGATGTAAATGCCCACATCCGCTGTACAGATTCACTTCAGACAAGAGAAGCGTCTGAAGTGAATCTTGTTGCCTTATTTTTATTTGACTTCAATAAATGTATTTATTTAACGTCTGGTACAGCCGGACTGGAGCAAGAGGGGATAGAAAGAAGAAGAAAAAAAAGACAGAGGGGGAAATTGCACAGACAAGAGGATAAGAAAGACAATAACAACAACAAAAACAACAACAACAACAGAACAACATCGGCAAGTACAATATGTACAAATATAATACCAAATATTATACCAAAGAAGCAGTTAATGAAGTAGATCAGGGGTAGGGAACCTTTGGCTCGCGAGCCAGATCTGGCTCTCGGATAAATCTGAGCTGACATTGCTTAACGCGATAAGTAATGAATAATTCCACTTGTAATCACAGTGTTAAAAATAACGTTCAAAATATAAAACATGCTCATGCATTTGAATCCATCCATCCTTTTTTCTACCACACTTGTTCAAGAAGTTGCATTAAGGGTAAGAAGTAATTTATTTATAAATTGGTTGGCGTAGGATTTGCCCTCCTGGGGGTTCTTCAGACCACCAAGCACCAACATGAGAGCCTGTTTCAGGGTTACAATTTCGTTTTATTTTTCAATAAGTCTCTCAGTTGCTTTCCAGCAATTGTCATTTTCTCTTTCGTTCTCGCTCGCGTTCTGGCTCCAGCCCCAACCCCGTCTCTCCTCCTGGCTGGTACTTATAAACAGAGCAACAGGTGATTAGATAACAAGGCCAAGCTGGGCCATTTACGCACCAGTCGCTGATTTCGAGGCCGATCCTGGCAACACCCCGCTTTGCTGCAGGCCCGCAGGCCACACCCCCTCCACAGTTAGCTTCAGAATAACAATGTTACTACGAAGAATACGAGACCTATTATACTCTAGAAATGTTGATCTTACTTAAAAATGCACATGTTTAGTTGTGTTAAGTGTTAAAAAAATATTATATGGCTCTTAGAGAAATCCATCCATCCATCCATTTTCTACCGCTTATTCCCTTTTGGGGTCGCGGGGGGCGCTGGCGCCTATCTCAGCTACAATCGGGCGGAAGGCGGGGTACACCCTGGACAAGTCGCCACCTCATCGCAGGGCCAACACAGATAGACAGACAACATTCACACTCACATTCACACACTAGGGCCAATTTAGTGTTGCCAATCAACCTATCCCCAGGTGCATGTCTTTGGAAGTGGGAGGAAGCCGGAGTACCCGGAGGTAACCCACGCATTCACGGGGAGGACATGCAAACTCCGCACAGAAAGATCCCAAGGCTGGATTTGAGCCCAGGACTGCAGGACCTTCGTATTGTGAGGCAGACGCACTAACCCCTCTGCCACCGTGAAGTCCTCTTAGAGAAATACATTTTAAAATATTTCGCTTCTTGGCTCTCACATTTTTTTTTTTTTTTTCTTAGAGAAATACATTTTAAAATATTTCGCTTCTTGGCTCTCTCAGCCAAAAAGGTTCCCGACCCCTGAAGTAGATAGTAATAACACGGAAATGACAGTAAAACAATATTGCACTACAACTGGAGCAATACAAAAATACAAATATAAATAACGCTATTGATAATGAATAATAATCATTATCTGTATTATCAACAATACAGTCGGTTCAAATGCACCAATACATAAATGGAATGAATACTTGAATGACAAGAGAAAGCCGATAAAAGGGGGGAAGCTTTGGACTATATTAACCTTATAGATTCTTATGGTAGATATACGTTAAGCTTTAGCAGTATGCCGTGTTTCTACCCAGTTTTATGTTTGATGAAATGTGATTGTATGCATGGCTGTATGTCTGTATACTGTGTGTGCATGTGTATTTACAGTATGTATGTGCAGAATGTTTGTACAGTGAATGTGCGCTTGGATGTATGTGCTGTGTGTGTATACGTGTATGTGCGTGAGTATGTACGCCTGTTTGTACCTATGCATTTGGGTATGTATGTTTAAATGCACAAACTGTATGTATGTATATATTCACATGTGTATGTGTATATGTACAGTATGTATGTTTGCATGTACATTATGTTTCCCTCCCAATATGTGCAAGAGCCAAAGTAGGGCCCCGGCCACCCAGAAAGTCTAACCCAAAACAGCAGCTGTGGTGCCAAGGGAACAAGGGACCACCTGCCCCACGCAGGCAGTTCGGCCAGCGACAGGACCCCCAGCACTAGGCTCACCGTGCCGTCGGGCAGGCCAGGGTTAGGCTGTAGACAGAAGCGCCCGGCAGAGGACAAGGCACAGGAGACGCAGGAGACACCACCCCCCAAACCGGCGAGAGACCACACCCTAGCGGGTAGAAAGACAGGGCGCCACACCCCAAGGGTCCCAGAGACTTTCTGCAGTAGTGCAACCATGCCTCCACCAAACCCTTTGGCATAAAAACTAAGTTGTTTTTTATGCTCTCATTATGTTTGTTGTGTCATTGGAAGTCCATTTCATAGTGTTGTCACAATGATGATGAACTTATATATATTCCGATATGTTTTTTAAACATTACTCTTTGGTTTGTTGGACATCCTATGTGTGATTGTTAAAGGGGAACTTTATCACAATTTCAGAAGGGTTAAAACCAATAAAAATCAGTTCCCAGTGGCTTATTTTATTTTTCTAAGTTTTTTTCAAAATTTCACCCGACATGGAATATCCCGAAAAAGACTTTAAAGTGCCTGATTTTCGCTATCTGTAAATCCACCTGTCCATTTTCCTGTGACGTCACATAGTGATGCCAATACAAACAAATATGGCGGATAGAACAGCAAGATATAGCGACATTAGCTCAGATTCAGACTCGGATTTCAGCGGCCTAAGCGATTCAACAGATTACGCATGTATTGAAACGGATGGTTGCAGTGTGGAGGCCGATAGCGAAAATGAAATTGAAGAAGAAACTGAAGCTATTGAGCGAATAGCTATTGAAGCTAATCGGCGATCGCCTTCTAACCAATGATTGCATCTTTTGACCACTGGAGCAACTTAAATCCGTCAATGGGTAAGTGTTTGTTTGGCATTAAATGTGGATGGAGGAAAAGGCTGGATGTAAATATAGCTACAAATGTACACACAGCTAGCCTAAATAGCATGCTAGCATCGATTAGCTGGCAGTCATGCCGTGACCAAATATGTCTGATTAGCACATAAGTCAATAACATCAACAAAACTCACCTTTGTGATTTCGTTGACTTTATCTTTGGAAATGCATCTGCTTTGAGTGTCACAGGATATCCACACATTCTTGCCATTTGGGGCGACATGGCGTAGTGGGTAGAGCGGCCAGCCAGAAACCTGAGGGTTGCAGGTTCGCTTCCCACCTATTGACATCCAACACATCTCTGCCGTTGTGTCCTTGGGCAGGACACTTCACCCTTTGCCCCCGGTGCCGCTCACACTGGTGAATGAATGATAGGTGCTGGTCGGAGGGGCCGTAGGCACAAACTGGCAGCCACGCTTCCGTCAGTCTACCCCAGGGCAGCTGTGGCTACTGATGTAGCTTACCACCACCAGGTGTGAATGAATGTTGAGTCCCACTTCTCTGTGAGCACTTTGAGTGTTTAGAAAAGCGCTTTATAAATCTAAGTTATTTCTGCCATGTTAGTATCGATTAGAATGCCGTGCTAATTGATGCACACTCCACGTAAGACAACTTGAATCCATCCCTGATCGTGTTGTTACACCCTCCGACAACACACCGATGAGGCATGATGTCTCCAAGGTACGGAAAACAGTCGAAAAAACGGAAAATAACAGAGCTGATTTGACTTGTGTATGTAATGTGTTTGAGAAAATAGTGGATTGCTTCCCATTGTAACGTCACGGGTGAAAGGTCATCGCTCCGACAGCGAACAATTGAAAGGCGTTTAAATCGCCAAATTCACCCTTTTAGAGTTCGGAAATCGACTAAAAACAACATATGGTCTTTTTTCTGCAACATCAAGGTATATATTGACGCTTACATAGGTCTGGTGATCATGTTCCCCTTTAGGATAACTCTTCAAAACATGCACCACTATGGTCTTGCCTGTGCAGCTATTTTTTTGGTCAATTTACTCGCTCATGAGACATATTCTCATCAAATATGGTACACAACTTAGAGGAAATGAATAAGAAGTAGCATTTTTACCACATTGTCGCTATAATTAGCCAGTAGAAATACACGTTTGTACATGCTAAAAGTGAAAGAGAGGTTCATCTTGCGTCATGCATTCATTCAGTAATCAAACACATACGAGAGCTGTCACCACGATCCCAGGTAGTGTGCATTACCACAGCGTGCAGAAAAGCTCCGAAAGCTTGCAAGGAAACCTTTATCACTTCCATAAGTGCTAAGAAAACACAGCTTAGAAACATTCTTCTGTCGTTTGGCAACACTTTGAACACCACTGCTGTACTGATTTCTCCAGGAAAGGCAAAGTGTGGCCTGGGGGTCATTTGCTGAATACAGCTATTTTTTATGGCACATTGGAGAAATAGAATAAACCAGAAAACAACAAAAGTGTAAAAATAGAGCAAAAATACATGACACAATGAGAAAAAGCTGAAATGTTGATACTTAAAGGCCTATTGAAACCAATTACTACCCACCACGCAGTGTGATAGTTTATATATCAATGATGAAATATTAACATTGCAACACATGCCAATACAGCTTTTTTAGTTTACTAAATTGCAATTTTAAATTTCCCATGGGGTTCTTCTTGAAAACATTGCGTAATGATGACGTGGACGCGTGACGTGACAAACTGTTAGGAAATATGAACGCTGCACACACACACAGCTAAAAGTCGTCTGCTTTAATGGCATAATTACACAGTATTTTGGACATCTGTGTTGCTGTATCTTTTGCAATTTGTTCAATTAATATTGGAGAAGTCAAAGTAGAAAAATGGAATTGGGAAACTTTAGCCTTTAGCCACACAAACACAAGGTGATTCCTTGTTTAAAATTCCCGGAGGTGAAACTTTACTATAGATCAGAGAGCGGTCAAGCTAACATGGATCCCGACCAAATGTCAACCAGCAGGTTTCGGTGAGAAAATTGTGGTAAAAAGTCGCTTCTTACCGGAGATCAGCTGAGCTTGTGCCGCCCATAAAACTGCCGTCGACTCCCCTGAGACATTGGCGTCAACACACCCGTGGACACACCCCTCCGACTATCAGGTACTGTTAAACTTACTAAAATACTAGCAACACAATAGAAAGATAAGGGATTTCCCAGAATTATACTAGTAAATGTGTCTATAGACATCTGAATTCGTCCCAATGCAATCACGTTTTTTTTGTTTTGTTTTTTTTCTAGTCTGTCGCTATCAATATCCTCAAACACAAATCTTTCATCCTCGCTCAAATGAATGGGGAAATTGTCGTTTTCTCGGTCCGAATAGCTGTTTTTGTTGGAGGCTCCCATTAAAAACTATGTGAATATGTGAGGAGCCATCAAACATGTGACATCATCGTCTGCGACTTCCGATACAGGCAGGGCTTTTCTGTTAGCGACTAAAAGTTGCAAACTTTATCGTGGATGTTCTCTACTAAATCCTTTCAGCAAAAATACGGCAATATAGCGAAATGATCAAGTATGACACATAGAATGGACCCCGTTTGAATAAGAAAATCTCATTTCAATAGGCCTTTAAATGAATACCAAAAAAGGGATGTGTCTTTAAATGTCTGTTTTGTATTTTTTATTAGCCTATTTCAGTACAAATAACATGACATCACACTATCACCATATTATTTGTTTCATATACTTGAAGGCTCCACGCCACTGCTGATCTTTTTACAATGCAAAGTAGTTGACTATCATTGTTTATGAACACATTTATAAGCACAGTATTGTTTGTTCTGATGTACTGAGTGGTTATATAACTCTGCTGTTTTTTTTTTTTGAAGGTAAAGTTATCTCCTGTCAATTGAAAACTTTAGTACAGTCTGATATGTACGGGCATGACAAATAAAGCTCCTTGAATCAAGATTGGTTGAGAAAGAAAAACAAAAATGTTTTGCATGGCGATAGTTGGGACTTAAAGGCCTACTGAAACCCACTACTACCGACCACGCAGTCTGATAGTTTGTATATCAATGATGAAATATTAACATCGCAACACATGCCAATACGGCCTTTTTAGTTTACTAAATTGCAATTTCAAAGTTCCCGGGAGTTTCTTGTTGAAAACGTCGCGGAATGATGATGTATACGTGTGACATCACCGACTGTGACGAAAAACTTGCGCTGCACACACACACAGCTAAAAGTCGTCTGCTTTACCCGCATAATTACACAGTATTTTGGACATCTGTGTTGCTGAATCTTTTGCAATTTATCATTTAATAATGGAGACTATAAAGAACAATGCTGTTGGTTGAAAGCGGTGGATACCAGCTGTCTTTAGCACCGAGACACAGCCAGCGTTTCTTTGTTTTGAATGCAGAGCGGTCAAGCGAACATGTTTTCTCTACGTCAACAAGCATGTTTTTGGATGGGAAAATTGTGATATATATCTTACCGAAGACATCTGTGGATTATTCGTCGTTCTGCAGCAGCTGTGAGCTTGGCTCCTCGGCTTCTCTCTGAGACACAGTGTGTTCAAAGCAGCCATCCGACCTTGAAGTATGTCTTTACAATCTTTACTTTACGATCTTTAAAATCTCACTAAAACACTATTAAACTATAAGCAGAAAAGGGATCTTCCAGAATTATCCTATTACATTTGTCTAGTCACATCTGAAACGCTCACACTGCCGTCGCCCGGAGCTGTCGCCTTTTTTTTTCTTCTTTTTTTTCTAGTCCGTCGCTATCAATTTCCTCAAACACGAATCTTTCATCCTCGCTCCAATTAATGGGGAAATTGTCGCTTTCTCAGTCAGAATCGCTCGCACTGCTGGCGTCCATGATTGTAATCAATGGGTGGATGTGAGGAGTCCGACAATCTGTGACGTTACGTGCACTACTTCCGGGAAAGGCAAGGCTTTTTTAAGAGCGAGCAAAAGTTGCCAACTTTATTGTTGATTTTCTCTACTAAATCCATCCATCCATCCATCCATCCATCATCTTCCGCTTATCCGAGGTTGGGTCGCGGGGGCAACAGCCTAAGCAGGGAAACCCAGACTTCCCTCTCCCCAGCCACTTCGTCTAGCTCTTCCCGGGGGATCCCGAGGCGTTCCCAGGCCAGCCGGGAGACATAGTCTTCCCAACGTGTCCTGGGTCTTCCCCGTGGCCTCCTACCGGTTGGACGTGCCCTAAACACCTCCCTAGGGAGGCGTTCGGGTGGCATCCTGACCAGATGCCCGAACCACCTCATTTGGCTCCTCTCGATGTGAAGGAGCAGCGGCTTTACTTTGAGTTCCTCCCGGATGGCAGAGCTTCTCACCCTATCTCTAAGGGAGAGCCCCGCCACACGGCGGAGGAAACTCATTTCGGCCGCTTGTACCCGTGATCTTATCCTTTCGGTCATGACCCAAAGCTCATGACCATAGGTCAGGATGGGAACGTAGATCGACCGGTAAATTGAGAGCTTTCCCTGTTTAAATAAGAAAATCTAATTTCAGTAGGCCTTTAAGCACTTGTTTATAAGGTCATTGATCATTTGTTTAATGGTTCTCAAACGTTTATGAATTACATTACATGTACTGTCCACTCAACGTCCAGTGCACCACGGTGGGAATCCCACATCTGCGGTCCCCTCTAAGGTAACTTATTGTACCACATTGGGTTGAGTTTTTTCTTGCCCTGATGTGGGATCTCAGCTGAGGATGTCGTTGTCGCTTGTGCAGCCCTTTGAGACACTTGTGAATAAAGGTTGTATAAATAAACTTTGGTTGATTGATGATACTGTATGCTAGCATGTCTTACTGTAACAAGCATATTAAATACAACCCAAAGGGGTCACCACTAATGTCATTTCCAGTCCTGACAGATGAAAACGGGACACTGAGTTGCAGTGAAGATGAGACCGTCAGCAGGACTTGTTGTCCTCGCTCAGAACGCTCTTACGACACCACGTCTTTATCTCACGTTGTCATTTGTGGATACAGCCTCCATCGCTGGTGATGTCATCACCTGCCTGAGTCTTTGCACGCTATTATGTTTGACGGGTGTCGCTGGACTCTCATTCTTTCTCATCAACTCTTATCGCCCACTTCAAACGGCAGTTAAAAACATTGTCCGAAGATGCTCTTTCCTAGTTCTCCCTTCCTTCCTCCGCCAATGCACGGAATACAGATAATCAGCGAAGCATTTCTTTGTTGTCCCATGGTGGGGATGAGGGTATTTGACTTAGATCTGCTGGATAACTTTGCTGGCACCCATATTTGGTTTCACGCGACGTCCTGTCATGCTGAGGACACTGGGATGTTGATGGGACTTTTATTTTGGTGAAAGTTGGAGAGGAAAAGTTCACATTTGTGACTTCAACTTTATGAATATACAGTGGAACCTCCATTTATAAACTTAATTTGTTCTTGAACATGGTACTATATGAACAGAAACGTTCATATAGTACTCGAAAGGCCACTTGATTTTGCAATGCATTGTGAGGCTGGGTAGCCATCAGTGGTGGGCCGTGTGTTTCCCACCTAGACCTTCAGTGATGTCCGACTTCAACGATTACCTCTCAAAATACCATAATTGATGTCACCACATGATCATTGCTGGACAAATACTGTACAGGAACATATTTACGCACTACTGGACATTGTGCGCGGGTTATTTTGTGGGGTATTTAAAAATCAATAAACCCGCATCAGCAATTAAAACATATCTTATGTGGTACTGTCTAAATTAAAATTGGTAAAAACATATTAAACGTGAAAAAACTAAGAAATAAAATATTTTAACTCACAATTTGTGGAACCCATTGGACGCCGTACAGGCCAGCGGTACCCCTCGTTGATTTGAGTGGAAATGGCGGGCATTACCCCTTTTCAAGATGTAGTTTCTCTTTAAATATCCTTCTTGAAAATGGCCTTGCAAATGTATGTGTGCGACCTAATCAACATTTTTGTTCTCCTTCTTTGTGGGTCAACACTTCTTGCTTCCTGCTAATTTGCAACTTAGCAGGAATGACAAGTGAGTATCCAATCACAGTCTCGTTATCAGGCTACTTGGATAGGCTACTGTCAACAACTTGAGATCTGATTGGCTATCGCTACTGTCTATCAACTTTGTGTTCGCAAATTCATCCGCTAATGGTCCCAGTGTCCAATCACAGGACGCGTAAATGTCACACTCAACGTGAGACCAGCCAGAAGGCCCTACTGACAAAAACTTGTGATCTGATTGACTATCGCAATTGTCTATCAACTGTATGTCCCCGTTCGCTTACAGTGCACAGACGCTCACATTGTTGATTCTGAAGGCCTCGGGCAGATTTCGTACAGCATGGCAACATAAGCAAGCTGAATTGTGATTGGATACAAAGTAAATCTAAAAACAACATCACTGGACAGAGCATAAAATGACAAGAAGAGAATATGAATACTTTTTGATATTTAGGCAAAGTAAATTAAAATAATACTTTGATCTTTAATTATAATCATGATTTCTGGTTTTGTTAGGCCAGCAGAGAAGGCCTTGCTGGCCCTGACGGCACACCACTGGTAGCCATATTTGCTGGACAAAGGCTTCGTTTACAATGTGAAAGTGAGCAACAGACTGGGTTAAAATGGATCATACAAAATAAAAGAAACCAAGGACCCGTACCCTATTGCAAAGGCTTGCTGCCTGGAAAAATTTAAATGGCATATAAAAAATGGTGGAATTGACTCATACGAGCTATGAGCACGAGATATTTGAATCAAGTAAAAGTACCACCAAACTTGTCTATATTTCGTTTAATGGGTCCGTTTTAATGCCAGTGTTATAACATATTGTCTTTTGTCATTTTTGTGCTTATCCAAGACTAAAAGTAAACAGACAACATAATATGTTCCAAAACACTGTAAGTTGCTTGTAAACATGCCCGCTGCTAGATTGGCTAACGCTAACAGCCATCTAAATAAAACACGCTTCGATTCAAACTTATCAGTGTGAAAGTTCTGTGGAGACACCAACATATCCCAGGTGATGGCGTTAAAAGAGAAATATGATCGTGTTACGGCGAGGTTGCAGCTTACTGCGCGGTTCGTTCTCTCGGGATACAAACGGACGACTCTGGACAGGACTTGCAGGTAGGAATTTGATTTAATCTTGAAAAAAAAATCAAAGAGGTATAAAAACAGAAAACAAACTTATGGAACAATGGTTCCATCGGTTTGTGCCTATCGCACTTGAAGCTAAACATTTTAGCATTGGCTCGTAGACGAGCAAAACTTACGTAACTGGAGCTGTGACGCAAAAAAGGAAGCCAGGATGAGTGAACGGCAAAGGCAGGCTTAAATAATGTCTCTGATGAGCAACAGGTGAGCGTCCCGAACACAAAAAGCAGGTGAAAATAATAAGTAGCTATGGTAATAAACTCAGAGGTGCACAAACAGGAACTAAAAGACTCCATAACTAACAGAAAACACAAAACATGATCCGGACCACGGATCATGACAGATCGTCTCACAGATGCTATCCAGGCTATTCGCCGTCTCTTTATCAGCTTCATAACCCGTCCTCATTTTGCTTTGCTTTCACGCTGGAAATTAGAAAAATCATTGCCCGTTCGCGCCATGTTTTGAACTTGTTAAAGAACAAAAAAAAAGCTGAGAGTCTCGTATTAAGCAATGTCAACAAACGATGCAGTCCAGCAAGACCCAAATTCTATGTGTTTCCATGTCACACATTCAAGCCCTAGAGTAAAACAGATTTTCCTGTAAGAAACAATGTGAAAACATAAATAAATCGTTCTAAATTTGACAAAACTCCCTATTGGTTAGATTGTCCGCCCTGAGATCGGTAGGCTGAGAGTTCAAAGCCCTGCCGAGTCATGCCAAAGACCATGAAAATGGGACCCATTACCTCCCTGCTTGGCACTCAGCATCAAGGGTTGGAATTGGGGGTTAAATCACCAAAATGATTCCAGAGGGTGGCCAACGCTGCTGCTAACTGCTCCTCTCACCTGCCAGGGGGTGGAACAAGGGCAAATGCAGAGAGTCATTTCACCACACCTAGTGTGTGTGTGACTATCTGTGGTACTTTAACTTTATATTTAAAAAAAAAAACCCTTTTTGAAGACACTATAAGATAGATATATGTACAGTATTCCACTATGGACTGGACTTTCACAATATCATGTTCGACCCGCTCGATATCCATTGCTTTCGGTCTCCCTTAGAGGCTGGGGGGTTGCCCACATATGCGGTCCTCTCCAAGGTTTCTCATAGTCACTGTCATCAACGTCCCACTGGGGTGAGTTTTTACTTGAGCTTATGTGGGCTCTGTACCGCGGATGTCGTTGTGGCTTGTGCAGCCCTTTGAGACACTTGTGATTTGGGGCTATACAAATAAACATTGATTGATTGATTGATTGATTGATTGGTTGATTGATTGGTTGATTGATTGATTGAGTATATGTATCAAACTCAACAATCTCTTTTTTAATCCAGAAACCGCAACAACCGCAACAACAACAACAACAACAACAACAGCCAACTTAAGTGTTCATGTGTCCTCACGCAGTCCCTTTGGTGCATACCCACAATGTCGGATTGTATGGTATACTAGTATAGTATTGCGGTACTAATGAATCAAAATCGGTACTAGAGTCTGTTTGAACGTAATGACATTGTTTGTTTTCACAAGCGGCGGAGCATGTTTGGCAGCGCACAATCACGGAGTACTTACAAGCAGACAGTGTGTAGACAGAAAAAACGAGAACGGGCACATTTTGGCTTTAAAAACTTATGATAAAGGAGAAGTTATAAAACCGAAACGCCCTCAGGAAGAGGTACTTTAAAACATGGCCAGCGAGTTAGCGGCTAATGTACATCCGCAATCGGTAGTGTTTTGGCTACTTCTATATCACGAATCCTCGCCTCCACGGCGACAAATAATGCATGTTTCTTACACATATCATCCCTGCAGGACGAGGCATAGCTAAACATACAATAGTATGTAAGTGTTTATTACATTTTAACAGAAGTATTGATAGAATATGTTGAAATGGATAATAACCAGATATTAACAGAGAATGAACAATGATCAATTTTTACAGCTTGTCCCTCATTATTTTGACAAAATAATAGAATGAGAAATGACACAACATCTAATTGCAAACATCAGCAGACAAATTAGGGGTCTTTGTTTGCTTACTTACTACTAAAAGAGAAGTTGTCTAGTATGTTCACTATTTTATTTAAGGACAAAATTTTTCTACAATTGCAATAAGAAACACATGTTTAATGTACCCTAAAATTTTTTGTTTGGTACCGGTACCAAAATATTAGTATCGAGAAAACCCTACCAGAATGTTACCAAACATGTTGCTACAATAAAATAAAAAATCCACTGCTAGCGTTAGTACAAACTATGGCAGTCCTCCATTGCCTTGTGTTCCGGTACGGCATTCTCCTTCGCTGTAATAAAGGTCCCCTCTAGCATTTTTTCCCCCAAAAAAGTCCAGTCTTCTTACAGTTAAAATGATAGAGGGAGAGCCTCTCTGCAGACAAAATCCAAGTTGAAGCGACAGCTTTGTCTGAGCAGGCTCTGTGAATGACAGCTCCTTTTTTAAAACTTTTCCAAACACCCACGGCTTGCCTTAAGTTGTTCTTCCACGCTAAGTTCCAGCATGGTCACTTTTGGACATCAAGTCGCCATGTAAATGGCGAGCCTTCTCTTACACGATAGCCACGGAAATACTATCGCCGGCTAGGTGGTTAGCCACACCAGCAACAGATTTTCCACCTGATCTTGCCCTTTATTTCTGTCCTTGCGCAGATAGTTAACCCCTTCGGCAAAGTCAGCAACCTTATTAATATCCTCTGATGATAATGGTTGCAATTCTATATTTGTGAGCCAATCTTTGTGCCATTAGCGCCACACCTGCCATCTGTTCCTCGCAAATATGTAAACAGGATGTGACGTGGTGTGCCTGCTTCTTCTAAATGGTGATGTTATGAAAAGGGCTGCCCCCATAGAACTTCCAGCGGCACACAAAATGAATCCAGTTGTGGTCAATAGTTTGAATAAACTTGTACAGAACATAATGTCATGGCTGCCTTGAGTTTCCAATAATTTCAACAACTCTTATTTTTTTGTTATAGAGTGATTGGAGCACATACCTGTTCGTCACAAAAAAACATTCATGAAGTTTGCTTCTTTTATGGACAGCTCACTTTTTTTGTTTCATCTGACATCACATGGACAAAGATAATACCTTCTGGAGGAAAGTTCCATGGTCAGATGAAACAAAAATTGAGCAGTTTTGCCACAATACCCAGCAATATGTTTGGAGGAGAAGAGGTGAGGCCTTTAATCCCAGAAACACCATTGCTGCTGTCAAGCATGGTGGTGGTAGCATTATGCTCTGGGCCTGTTCTGCTCCCAATGGAACTGGTGCTTTACAGAGAGTAAGTGGGACAATGAAAAAGGATGATTACCTCAAAACTCTTCAGGACAACCTAAAATTATCAGCCCGGAGGTTGGGTCTTGGGCGCAGTTGGGTGTTCCAACAGGACAATGACCCCAAACACACATCAAAAGTGGTAAAGGAATGGCTAAATCAAGCTATAATTAAGGTTTTAGAATGGCCTTACCAAGGTCCTGACTTAAACATGTGGAAAATGCTGAAGAAACAAGTCCATGCCAGAAAACCTACAAATTTAGCTGAACTGCACCAATTTTGTCAGTAGGAGTGGTCAAAAATTCAACCAGAAGCTTACCAGAAGCTGGTGGATGGCTACCAAAAGCGCCTTATTGCAGTGAAACTTGCCAAGGGACATGTAACCAAATATTAACATTGCTGTATGTATACTTTTGACCCAGCAGATTTAGTCACATTTTCAGTAGACCCATAATAAATACATAACAGAACCAAACTTCATGAATGTTTTTTGTGACCGAGTATGTGCTCCAATCACTCTATCACAAAAAAAAATAAGAGTTGTAGAAATTATTGGAAATTCGAGACAGCCATGACATTATGTTCTTTACAAGTGTATGTAAACTTTTGACCATGAAGCCTTCGTACATGTGTCACACAACAATGCATCGTTGGCTCGATCGAAACTTTCGTGGACTGAAAAGAACGCAAATGGAGGCGTTCGTAATTCGAGGTTCCACTTTCTTCCTTTTTATTTACAATAGAAACAGCAACAGTGTCTGTAAGAATAAAGTCTTGACTGGTCGGACGAACAAGGACCGGACAGACAAGGACAAGACCGTCCTTATCTGTTGCTTTTCTGTGAAAGCGAAGTAGGAAGATCTCATCTTTGTTTTGTTTTGATTCGCTCGAGACTTCTTATCTGACGGCCAGTTGGCTGGAATCCACGCCAAAGACGCGGCAGTCCAGAGAGCGAGGAGACGACACGCTAGTCTCAGCTTATCTTCCCGGCACTCTCACGCTGGTCCAATCATGGCAGCAGCTCCAGCATCTGTTACTATGGTTACCTGCCTAGCCTTGTCCTTGCATTTTGTTGCATTACCGTTTATTCCGTATAAAACCCTATTTAGACTGAACCCCAGACAGTAAACTTGGATATACTTTAGAGTAGTCAGTGTACAGCTCGTATCGCAGTGTAGATTTACTCTGAAAATAAGTCAACATATTCTCTTCTTGTCCACAATAAGCGAGTTGCACAACAGGATACGTTACATTAAGCTATGTTATCAGGTTATGTTATGTTGGGTTTTTACTGGTCAGGTTAGGTTAGGTTTTGTTATGTTATGTTAGCGCAGTGATTCTCAAACTGTGGTAAGCATACCACTCGTGGGCTACATCTACCGGTATGCCAAATAATCACTTAATTAAATGTTCAAACACAGTGTTACTGTTCAAACTGTGTGTAATGGTACAGTGGCTAAACATTGAATATACTAGTTAAATAAAACTTATGCCTTGTTTTTAATGACTGTTTACGCCGGTTAGGCTACTGCCTTTTAATGTTGGTTATGATGGTTGTACTTTGAGAGCCGAGTGTTTTCTATGGTGGGACTTGGTGGAAAAAAGTTCGAGAACTACCGTGTTAGCGGATAGGACAGGATAGGATAGACTTTATTTATCTCACAATGGGGAAATTCTGTGGTTACAGCTCAGATTTTTACGTACAATAACAAAAGTAAAGTGTAATGAAACTATCCATCCATCCATTTTCTACCGCTTATTACCTTTGGGGTCACGGAGGGCGCCGGTGCCTATCTCAGCTACAATCGGGCGGAAGGCGGGGTACACCCTGGATAAGTCGCCACCTCATCGCGGGTAATGAAACTAAAAATTAGTAATAAATATTACATATTGTGCACTAAATGATTGCACTATCTACAGATGAAAAACAAAATAAAAATTGTTGGATTCAGTTTTACTTCTTAGGTTAGATCGTGGGTCAACAACTCGCGGCTCTAGAGCCGCATGTGGCTCTTTAGCGTCGCCCAGTGGTTACCTGGAGCTTTTTCATAAATGTATAAAAATGGAAAAAAATGGTGGAAAAATATAATTTTTGTTTTAATGGGGTTTCTGAAAGACAAACATGACACAAACCTTCCTAATTGTTCTAAATCCCACTCATTACGTTAAACATGCTTCACTTATGTGAGTATTTGTTTAGCGCCGTTTTGTCCTATTTTTGGCGGTTCTTCAATTCACCATGGTTTGTTTACATTTACAACTTTCTCGATGTTGGCACAGAAAGACGTGTTTTATGACACTTCTTCTTTGTCTCATTTTGTCCACCAAAATGTTGTATGCTGTGCGTGAATGCACAAAGGATAAGCTTTGTTGATGTTGAAGTACTTTTCAGGCAAAATTGGGTCCGTGCATGACCGCGAGCTAGTCGAAGCTAACATGCTATTTAGGCTAACTGTATGTACATATTGCATCATTATGTCTCACTTGTAGGCATATTTGAGCTCTTTTGACATCCTTTACTTACAGTATGTCCTCTGTGTATTTAATTTATATTTGCATGTCTGTCGACACATTATCTGTATGTAATATTGGCTGCATTTCTCATAGTTGTTTTGCATACGTTACACAGCTTGCAAAGATTGTTATAAATTCACTAAAAGTAGACAGCCTGACATTTCCTTTCAATTGGACACACATATTTACCTTTGGCAATTCCAAGCCAGTCATTTCCAGGAGATATCTCACCCTCTGAGAAACCTCTGTTTTACAACTTTTTTCCAATGTTGTAAAATGTTTGAAATAAGTATTAAATGTCAACATTTCTGTAACAAAGATTTGCGGCAGCTTGAAACACATAGTCATTTTGATAGTCGGCTATTATAGCTCATATAGACACTTTTTTTTGTCCTGTCCAGCTTCTCAGGCAAATCATATAGTTGATGTACAGTAAATGCCCATATCGGCTGTTCAGATCTACTTTACAAAAGAGAAGTGGAGGATACTTTTCTTGTTGCCTTATTTGAATTTGACTTTATTAAATGTATTTATTTTATCATTTGGTGCGGCCGGGCCGGAGCAGGAGGGGATAGAGAACCCAACCCAAACAGCAGGTGTGGCGCCCAGGGAACCAGAGACCACCGGCCCCACCCAGCCAGGGCGGCCAACGACAAGAACCGTGCCGCCCGGAAGAGCGGGCAGCAGGCCGCAGACAGACGCGTCCGGCAAAAGACAGGGCACGAGAGAAGCAGCGGACGGCCAGACCCCAAGCCAGTGAGAGACCACTCCCCACACGGGCAGAAAGGCGGGTTTCCCTGCCCGGGGGTACCCAGAGAGTACCCGCAACCGGACAGCAAGACTGTCACCGCCCCGCCAGCACCCGGGCCCCCACGAGTCCACCCCGTACCCCCGGAGAGCACGGCACAGCCGACACCAGGCCACCCCACCTAAGTCGGCCGCCACAGGACCACCCAGCGCATGGGCCGCGGGAACTATCCACCCCACCCGCAGGGACCCCAACGATGGATATGGAAAAACCAGCAACCGCCATGTCGAGGTACCCCTCTGAGAGGGGGGGGGGAATAAAAAAAATAATTAAAAAAAATAAAAAAGTTTATTTTTTTTATGAAATTAAAAAAATAAAAACTAAATAATTAATATATAAAAATAAAAAAAATTAAAAAAATATATATATATATACAGTATACAAGATTCGATTCAATATCAATTCTTGGGGTCGTGATTCGATTATATATCGTTTTTTTCGATTCAACACGATTCTCGATTCAAAAACGATATTTTTCCGATTCAAAACGATTCTGTATTCATTCAATACATAGGATTTCAGCAGGATCTACCCCAGTCTGCTGACATGCAAGCAGAGTAGTAGATTTTTTTTAAAAAGCTTTTATAATTGTAAAGGACAATGTTTTATCAACTGATTGCAATAATTTAAATTTGTTTGAACTATTAAACAAACCAAAAATATGACTTATTTTATCTTTGTGAAAACATTGGACACAGTGTGTTGTCAAGCTTATGAGATGCGATGCAAGTGTAAGCCACTGTGACACTATTGTTCTTTTTATTTTTATTTTTATTTTTATAAATGTCTAATGATAATGTCAATGAGGGATTTTTAATCACTGCTATGCTGAAATTATAACTAATATTGATACTTTTGTTGATAATATTCATTTTATTTTCACTACTTTTGGTTTGTTCTGTGTCGTGTTTGCTGTGTTTATTGCAGTTCTGAGTGTTGCTGGGTCAGGTTTGGTTTTGGAATTGGATTGCATTGTTATGGTATTGATGTGTATTGGTTTGTTGGATTGATAAAAAAATAAAATAAAATTTAAAAAATAAAAAAATCGATTAAAAAAAAAAAAGAATCGATTCTGAATCGCACAACATGAGAATCGCGATTCGTATCCGAATCGATTTTTCCCCCACACCCTTAATATACACATATATACACACATACATGCACATATACACATTCAGTACATATACACATACATGTATATATACACTGTGACAGTTTGACCCCACACTGCCACTGTTTGACCTTCTGGCTTCCTCTCAAACCATGCACATTTTTTTAGTCAGTGGAAAGCATGCTCAACAAACAAATTGTAACCTGTCACTCACCATGTCTGGCTAAAAGAGTCAGGGTGGGGCTGAAGGCTTTATGTACCTGAGCACACCTGCTTTGACTAATTAGGCCTAATTTGGGCCAAACCATGACTTTCAGGGGCTGGGTGTTGCTGAGGGACACTGGACATTTGAAAGTTGTGTTGTCTAAACCTGAATACAGTGTGTACAAAAATGACTGCTTTAAAAATGCAAAAGTACTATGTGAATACTTTTTAAACATCTGATGATTATTTATGGTTAAATTTACAAAATAACTGTTTTCTTAATTTCCCCTGTCAAATTGGTCCCAGCTTGTGGGAGGGGCTATGGGCTATTTAAGTGGGGAAAATGCCTTTTTTCTGCCAGTTTGCTGCCTGTCACTGCCAGAGGAGGTTCTCTGTCCTGACCAAGAGTTTTGCTCTCCATACATCAAACAACTACTGAGGGGATTATTTTGATGATAAGATTATGTTGTGATGTAACCGGTTAAATGAGTTTTGTTGATTGCTAATTTTTTTTGCTAAATCTGTTTTGTCATTTAATTCTTTACTTTGATAAATTTGATGTTTGACCTATTGATTGTGAATATATGTATTTTGATATAATGGATGATTTATATTTTGATTATTTTTTATTTGCTTATTTTGATATAGGCGTATTTAACGCATGCGACTTTTTGAAATATATTTAGAACTAAATGTACTATATATAATATACGATACTAATATTATCTTTATTTATTACTGTTACAGATTGTGGGTGCTTTGTCTTCCTGTTGTTTACCTCTTGACACTTTTTTGGGATTTAAATAAATATTTGTAAACTGTTGCCAACTGCGTCACTTGCCATCCTTGATTTGAAGTCTGTTTTGCAAAGGTTACATTACCTTTACCCGAGGCGGGGTGTGACATACACATACATACATACACATAAATACATCCACATATACATATACACATTCATACATATACATATATACACACACACACACATACATACATACATACATACATACATACATATATATATATATATATATATACATACACACACACACACACACATATATATATATATATATATATACATATATATACATACATACATACATACATACATGCACACACACACATACACTTACATACATACACACATACCTTCACATACATGTATACACATAAAAAATTATGAAAAAATAAAAGATCACAGACATGCTGACACACAAAATGACCACCCCAGCAGTTAGCCGACTCGCAGCAACTCTGAATACCCTGCAGCACCAAGCTACCACAATGGATGCGGGGACTAGACCCAGCAGGCACCAACCAAGACGGGCACCCGGAAGGGATGGACAGTGGGACCCAGGAGCTCCAGACAAGCAGCCCGGATGCAGTAGCCTGAGGCGCCGACCCCCGGTTGACCAGCAGGCCCAGAGCGTATCCCCAGAAATATACATACACATATATATACATATACATATACATACACATACATATATACACACATACTGTACATCTACATGCACATACACACAAGCGTATGTACCCATATACATACATAAAATATATATACATATATATACGTATATATACAGTATATATACACATACATATATATATACACAGACATAAACATATATATGCATATACATTAGGGCTGCGAATCTTTGGGGGTCCCATGATTTCGATTCAATATCAATTCTTGGGCTCGCGATTCGATTATAAATCAATGTTTTCGATTCAACGCGATTCTCGATTCAAAAACGATATTTTTCCAATTCAAAACGATTCTGTATTCATTCAATACATAGGATTTCAGCAGGATCTACCCCAGTCTGCTGACATACTAGCAGAGTAGTAGATTTTTTTTTTAAAGCTTTTATATCAATCAATCAATCAATGTTTACTTATATAGCCCTAAATCACTAGTGTCTCAAAGGGCTGCACAAACCACCACGACATCCTCGGTAGGCCCACATAAGGGCAAGGAAAACTCACACCCAGTGGGACATCGGTGACAATAATGATCCAGTGGGACGTCTGTGACAATAATGATTATGAGAACCTTAGAGAGGAGGAAAGCAATGGATGTCGAGCGGGTCTAACATGATACTGTGAAAGTTCAATCCACAATGGATCCAACACAGTCGCGAGAGTCCAGTCCAAAGCGGTTCCAACTCAGCAGCGAGAGTCCCGTTCACAGCGGAGCCAGCAGGAAACCATCCCAAGCGGAGGCGGATCAGCAGCGCAGAGATGTCGAGGCGGATCAGCAGCGCAGAGATGTCCCCAGCCGATACACAGGCAAGCAGTACATGGCCACCGGATCGGACCGGACCCCCTCCACAGGGGAGAGTGGGACATAGAAGAAAAAGAAAAGAAACAGCAGATCAACTGGTCTAAAAAGGGAGTCTATTTAAAGGCTACAGTATACAAATGAGTTTTAAGGTGAGACTTAAATGCTTCTACTGAGGTGGCATCTCGAACTGTTACCGGGAGGGCATTCCAGAGTACTGGAGCCCGAACGGAAAACGCTCTATAGCCCGCAGACTTTTTTTGGGCTTTGGGAATCACTAACAAGCCGGAATCCTTTGAACGCAGATTTCTTGCCGGGACATATGGTACAATACAATCGGCAAGATAGGATGGAGCTAGACCGTGTAGTATTTTATACGTAAGTAGTAAAACCTTAAAGTCACATCTTAAGTGCACAGGAAGCCAGTGCAGGTGAGCCAGTACAGGCGTGATGTGATCAAACTTTCTTGTTCTTGTCAAAAGTCTAGCAGCCGCATTTTGTACCAACTGTAATCTTTTAATGCTAGACATGGGGAGACCCGAAAATAATACGTTACAGTAGTCGAGGCGAGACGTAACAAACGCATGGATAATGATCTCAGCGTCCTTAGTGGACAGAATGGAGCGAATTTTAGCGATATTACGGAGATGAAAGAAGGCCGTTTTAGTAACGCTTTTAATGTGTGCCTCAAAGGAGAGAGTTGGGTCGAAGATAATACCCAGATTCTTTACCGTGTCGCCTTGTTTAATTGTTTGGTTGTCAAATGTTAGAGTTGTATTATTAAATAGAGTTCGGTGTCTAGCAGGACCGATAATCAGCATTTCCGTTTTTTTGGCATTGAGTTGCAAAAAGTTAGCGGACATCCATTGTTTAATTTCATTAAGACACGCCTCCAGCTGACTACAATCCGGCGTGTTGGTCAGCTTTAGGGGCATGTAGAGTTGGGTGTCATCAGCATAACAGTGAAAGCTAACACCGTATTTGCGTATGATGTCACCTAGCGGCAGCATGTAGATGCTGAAGAGTGCAGGGCCAAGGACCGAACCCTGGGGAACTCCACACGTTACCTTAACGTAGTCCGAGGTCACATTGTTATGGGAGACACACTGCATCCTATCAGTAAGATAAGAGTTAAACCAAGACAGGGCTAAGTCTGACATACCAATTCGTGTTTTGATACGTTCTAATAAAATATTATGATCGACGGTATCGAAAGCAGCGCTAAGATCGAGGAGCAGCAACATAGATGACGCATCAGAATCCATCGTTAGCAATAGATCATTAGTCATTTTTGCGAGGGCTGTCTCCGTCGAGTGATTTGCCCTGAAACCGGATTGAAAGGTTTCACATAGATTGTTAGACGCTAAGTGTTCATTTAACTGCTCCGCAACAATTTTTTCGAGGATTTTTGAAATAAAGGGAAGGTGAGACACCGGTCGGTAGTTTACCATGAGGTCAGGATCGAGGTTAGGTCTTTTAAGAAGAGGATGAATAACCGCTTTTTTGAATGCTAGGGGAACAGTGCCCGAGGAAAGTGATAAGTTTATAATATTTAGCACTGATGGACCTAATAATACAAAGAGCTCCTTGATCAGTTTCCCAGGAAGAGGGTCAAGTAAACATGTTGTTTGTTTTATTCCATTTACACGTTGTAACAATTCCTCTAATGTTATTTCCTCAAAACGAGAGAAACTATTTTGGAGGGCAGTATCCGCCGTATATACAATCGTGTCAGTGTTAATAGAACCCCGTTGTAGCTGGGACGCATTGTCTTTAATCTCCTTTCTAATGACTTCAATTTTCTTACTAAAGAATTGCATAAAGTCATCAGCTGAGTGGGTGGAGCTACTGGAAGGAGTCCCTTGTTGGGTAAGCGATGCTACCGTACTAAACAAAAATTTAGGATCGTTTTTATTACGGTGGATGAGATTTGAGTAATAATTAGCTTTAGCTAAGGTAAGCATGCGTTTATAAGTTATTAAACCATCACTAAATGCTTGATGGTGCACCTCAAGTTTAGTCGTGCGCCATTTGCGTTCCAGCTTTCTGCATAATAATTTCTGAGCTCTAGTTTCTTCTGTAAACCACGGGGTGCGCTTTTTTGGAGCCTTTTTTAACTTTAGCGGTGCTATGTTATCAATGGTTTCGCGCAGGGCGTCGTTAAAGTTGTTAGTGAGGTTATCAATAGAGCCCACATACTTTGGGAATGGTGCCATTACCGAGGGCAGTAGGTCAGCAAGAGTTGTCGTTGTGGCCGTATTAATGTTGCGGCTGCTATAGCAGTTATTATTATTATTAGTTTGACGAACATGCGTCTGAACCTCGAATTTTATAAGGTAATGATCGGACAATACTTTAGTATACGGGAGTATCGTAACTTTGGAAGCGGTGATACCCCTGACAAGCACTAGGTCTATCGTATTACCGTTGCGATGCGTGGGTTCATTTATTATTTGTGTGAGACCACAGCTATCAATTATAGTCTGGAGCGCTACGCACGGTGGGTCCGATGGGGTATTCATATGGATATTAAAGTCCCCCATTATGATTATATTATCGGCGTGTGTCACTAGATCAGCAACGAACTCTGAGAATTCATTGATAAAGTCCGAACAGGGCCCTGGGGGGCGGTAGATAACAGCCAGGTGTAGAGGCAGCGGTGTGACAAACCTCATAGTAAGCACCTCAAACGATTTATATTTATTATTTATGTTAGGACTAAGGTTAAAGTTTTCGTTGTATATTAGTGCGACCCCCCCACCCCTTTTAAGCGGACGGGCAATATGCGCATGTGTAAAGTTAGGAGGACATGCCTCATTTAGCGCAAAAAAGTCGTTTGGTTGAAGCCAGGTTTCACTGAGACCGATGACGTTAAGATTGTTGTCTCTGATAATATCATTAACTAACAACGTTTTGGGAGACAATGATCTTATGTTTAAAAAACCTATATTATAGGTAGTGGGCTGTTTTAGGGAATTTTTGATCAAATTATCCGTAGTAGCAATATTAATAATGTTGTGTTTATTATGCCCAGTGCATTCAGTATAATTACGACCATATCTAGGAATTGATACGACGGGAATGTTCCGATTGTTTGTTTGTTGCTTTGATAAACTGCACGCATCATGGTTAGCCACCTCAGTAACGGGGATTTTCCGATTGTTTGTTTGTTGCTTTGATAAACTGCACGCATCATAGTTAGCCACCTCAGTAAAACACATGTCCAACTCTGAAACACTCAAAGCAGAAAAAACTTGTTCTAATTTAACAGACTCCTTACCCAGACCAGTAGTCTCGCATTTTCCATCTAAATCCGTCTTCGGGATGGAGGAAAGTGGTGTTCTGTGGGGATTAGCCTTCTGCTTTGTTTTTAGCCCCGCTCGACATCCGCGTTTCCGATCACACCGCTGGCGTCTGCTCCGTAGACGGCCCCCGCTGCTACTATACTCCGCTGCTTCACAGGCCGCTGGACGTAGCCGCCGACGAATCCCCATGCTAGTTAGCATGTTTAGCACGCCCGCGTCTATCAGTCCAAAACGGCCCAATATGTCCATATCCAGAAGTGTCTGGCGGTCGTACGTGATCACGGAGTGACCACGATGCGAGCCAGCCATGAAGTATGCAGAACTGTCCGGCATTTCCGCCAAATGTTCCATCTTTAGCAAGAGCACCGCAGTGTCGCAGCCCGTCCGGGCGCCGCCATCTTGCCAAAAAATAATTGTAATTGTATAATTGTATAATTGTAAAGGAAAATGTTTTATCAACTGATTGCAATAATGTAAATTTGTTTTAACTGTTAAACGAACCAAAAATATGACTTATTTTATCTTTGTGAAAATATTGGACACAGTGTGTTGTCAAGGTTATGAGATGCGATGCAAGTGTAAGCCACTGTGACACTATTGTTCTTTTTTTTTATTTTTATAAATGTCTAATGATGTCAATGAGGGATTTTTAATCACTGCTATGCTGAAATTATAACTAATATTTATACTGTTGTTGATAATATTCATTTCTTCCGAGGATGTTGTAGTCGTAATGATTTGTGCAGTCCTTTGAGACATTTGTGATTTGGGGCTATATAAATAAACATTGATTGATTGATTGATTTTTGTTTCACTACTTTTGGTTTGTTCTGTGTCTTGTTTGTGTCTCCTCTCAATTGCTCTGTTTATTGCAGTTCTGAGTGTTGCTGGGTCAGGTTTGGTTTTGGAATTGGATTGCATTGTTATGGTATTGCTGTGTATTGTTTTGTTGGATTGATAAAAAAATAAAATAAACAAGAAAAAAAAACAAGAAAAAAAATGAGAATCGCGATTTTTATTCGAATTTACTTTTTCCCACACCCCTAATATATATATATATATATATATATATATATATATATATATATATATATATATATATATATACATACAGTGGGGCATGTATCGTGACATTTTGAGCCAAAACTTCCTTCCATCAGTGAGAGCTTTGAATGGTTGACCAAATAATTATTTTTCACCATAATTTACAAATAAATTATTTAAAATTCCTACAATATGAATTCCTGGATTTTTTCCCCCATTCTTTCTCTCACAGTTGAAGTGTACCTATGATGAAAATTACAGACCTCTGTCATCATTTTAAGTGGGAGAACTTGCACAATCGGTGGCTGACTAAATACTTTTTTGCCCCACTATACACACACATACATACACACTTAAATATATGTATATACATACTTATACACGCATACACATACATATATGTATACATATGCACATATACACACACATACCTGTAACCATACATGCGCACATATATACATACAAACACACATTTACATCAATCCATCCATCCATACACACGCACGCACACACACACACACACACACACACATGTATACGACAACAAATCCATAAACAAGCCGGAGGGACAGCGATTAAGTCCCGGCACCCACTGCCCACCGAGAACGAGACGATCCCCCAAGCACCCCCGCCACCCAGGAACACTTACGTCATGTGTTGCCTTCATTATAACACTTATATAAAACGTACATTTTTTGCAACTCCAGACAGATTTTTTTTCTTCTTATATTTCTGGTCTAATATGGCTCTTTCAACATTTTGGGATGCCTGGGTTATATTAAATGGGCTGTTTGCAACAATTACGCAGATGTTTGAAAGGCGCCAACTTTCCAAAGTATTTTACATCGTATATCTCGCCCTCTCACAGCTTCTCGTACATAACACATGCACGCACATTAGGTTCAGGTGTTGTTAACTAACACTAGCAATTCGGATAGCAAGCATCAGGTGTCATTGAATGTATATTCATCATAACAACAGCGTGACAGCAAATTGTTCATTGCTTCTCTTGGACTGCGTTTGTATGTGTGCACATGCTCCTGAGACCGGGTGAGTGACAGTTGTAAACACCAATCATTTTATCCTGGCCGGTCAACAACGTTATTGCATCAACTTTGGAATTGTGAAAAATATAGACAGTTATCAAACAAATGTGTTCTGTTAAACCGCAAATGGTAACATAAGTTAACCGGTGGTGTTAATTATTTTTTGATTGAAAAATGTAATTGTGAAAAAGTTGCAAACAGCACCTTTAAGTTTTGTTACGTCATGCGTTGTTATGTTAGGTTAGTTGGGTTGGAATTGGGGGTTAAAACACCAATATGATTCCAGAGCACGGCCACCGATGCTGCTCACTGCTCCCTTCACCTCCCAGGGGGTGGAACAAGGGAATAGGTCAAATGCAGAGGGTAATTTCACCACACCTAGTATGTGTGTGACTATCAGTGGTACTTTAACTTTAACTTATGTAGAAATGTTGCTCAATACATAAATATCCACACAAACTTTAGATAAAATACGTTAAAAACAAGATTAACACACTAAAAAATAAGAATAATTAGAAAAATACTTGGAGAGCACAGGTCCTACATGACTGAAAAGATACACATAACTTCCCCACAATATCTGCACCTATGGGCACAACATGATGATGGTGATCCGGATCAGCCCCAAAATCTAACCACTTGTTCCTTATCTAATTTCTGACATTTCCTAAAAATGCAATCCAAATCCGCCCGTACATTTTTGAGTTATATTATGTAAAAAAAAAAAAATAAGACAAACAAAACATCACCCAAGCTAGGGAATATCGGTAATAAATACCTAACTACAATTAACGCACCAATAGAGTGTTTCCAGCACTGGGGAACTGTGGTTCTTTGAGGGAATCCATAGAACCACAAAAAACAAATCCGAATAAGTAAATGCTTAGCCATTAGTGTCTAATTTGTCTGTCCTGGTCTGGGGCTGCACGAGTGCTGGAGGCATTGAGAGCTGTGGTTCATTTGAAAGGAAAGATGAACAAGAATTACTGTGACTTTGTGACAAAAAAAGACAAAGAAAACATTACCCAGTTTAGGTAACCTCAGTAATAAATACCTTACCACAATTAAAGCACCGATAGTGCTAGAGTGCTACCAACACTGGGGAACTGTGGTTCTTTGCGGGAATCGGTAGAACAACTAAAAAAATCATCCAAATAAGTAAGTGCTTGGACATCAGTGTCTGATTTGCGTGTCCTGGTCTGGGGCTGCAAGAGTGCTGGAGGCATTGAGAGCTGTGGTTCATTTGAAAGGAAAGATGAACAAGATTTACTGTGACTTTGTGACAAAAAAAGACAAAGAAAACATTACCCAGTTTAGGTAACCTCAGTAATAAATACCTTACCACAATTAAAGCACCGATAGTACTAGAGTGCTAACAGCACTGGGGAACTGCGGTTCATGGAGGGAATCAACAGAACCACAAAAAAACAAATTCAAATAAGTAAATGCTTAGCCATTAGTGTCTGATATGTGTGTCCCAGTCTGGGGCTGCACGAGTGCTGCAGTCATTGGGAGCTGCGGGTTATTTGAAAGGAAGTATGAAAAAAGAAATACTGTGACATTGTGACAAAAAAAAACATTACCCAAGTTAGTTAACCTCAGTAATAAATACCTTACCTCAATTAAAGCACCGATAGTGCTAGAGTGCTACCAACACTGGGGAACTGTGGTTCTTTGCGGCAATCGGTAGAACAACAAAAAAATTCATCCAAATAAGTAAGTACTTAGACATCAGTGTCTGATTTACGTGTCCTGGTCTGGGGCTGCAAGAGTGCTGGAGTCATTGGGAGCTGCGGTTCATTTGAAAGGAAAGATGAAACAAGAATGACTGTGACATTGTGAAGCAGAACACGAATCCTCTGCTGACTGTGCAGAGACTTGCTGGAAGGAGCTGCAGTGAACTACTCTTGCTGGAGCCCTCAAGGACTGGGAGACATTCAGAGTGTCAGAAGAAGTGTCAATGTCCTCCTCTCTTTCGCCCTGGCCATTCCACAAACGTCAGTTCTAAGGAGAAGCCTATGTCGGGCAATCCTCCGGCGAGCTTCGTTTACTCGTCAGAGGACTTTGATGGCGGCGCCTGTGAAACTGGAGAGCAGCTGGACAGACTTCACAGGGGCCAAGAGGTGACGGAGGGATGCTTTCACACGTTGGAGGACGTAAGGCACACCGCAGTAGTGGGGAAACCGAGGCTTGGTGTCCAGCCAGAGTGTGAGGAAAGCCAACATGCTGCTCCTGAAAAGCTCCAATGTCCTCACAACTTGTTGCTGGGTTATATTTAAACTCTGGCATGCTGCGCTGACACCTGATCTGCACTCAAAGGGCCGCTTGGGAGATTGTTTGCGCTCGCCACTTCCTTTGCTCTTTTAGGTGCACTGCTCTGTCCTAACGGCCAGATAAACCCACTAGCATGGTCACCTTTTAGGGGGGATTGGGTGGTGAACCTCTACCACACTCGGGGTGGACACCCATCACACTCTTGGTGGACCTCCATCATACTCTAGGTACCAATACCACAGTCTGGATGGACCTCCATCACATTTTAGTTGGACCTCCATCTGGGTGGACTTCCATCACACTCCAGGGACCTTTACCACACTCTGGGTGGACCTCCATTACATTTTAGGTGAACCTCCATCACACTCTAGGTGGATCTCCATCACATCCTGGGTGGACCTCCATCATACTCTATGTGGGCGGACCTCCATCACATTCTTTGTGGGGATCCATCAAATTCTAGTTGGACCTCCATCATACTGTAGGGACCAACACCACACTCTGGATGGACCTCCATCACATTCTAGGAGGACCTCCATCTGAGTGGACTTCCATCACACTCCAGGGACTTCTACCACAGTCTGGTGGACCTCCATCACATTCTAGGAGGACCTCCATCTGAGTGGACTTCCATCACACTCCAGGGACTTCTACCACAGTCTGGTGGACCTCCATCACAGTCTAAGTCAACGTTTCTCAAAGTGTGGGGCGGGCCCCACTGGTGGGGAATAGAGACATGACAGGTGGGGCGCGAGGAACAGGAGGACATTTCACTTAATTTTTTTCAATTTTTTTATTATATTCTTAGATTTTTTTTTTTTACTATGCTTTCATTTTCTATCCACACTGTAAATCACTTTGTGATTCTGTCTGTGAAATCCATTACATAAATAAATGTAAATTACTTATTTTTCCTATAGGCTTTAAATTTTTAGGTAGGAGCGAAAGTTTGACCGACATAGCAACAATAACTAATGGGGGCGGGGCTAAGCAGAACAATCTTTCACGCGGATGGGTAGCAGGCTAATGCGTAGACCACAACTACACAAAATTGATAAATTTGTGACTCGCACCTCAAAGGTCGTGGAGCCAGAGCCAGCGCCTGCAGAGAAACAAAAATCTGACGGGCTTAATCAACCAAAAAGCCAACCAAAAAAATATGATGAAGGGTATCTTGCTTTTGGATTCACGGCAACGGTGGTGGGGGCAGGAGAGACCCCTGTGTGTTTTGTGTCTAAAACCGCTAGCAGCAGACAGCATGTGACCCAACAAATTTAAGAGACACCTCGAGACCACACACCCCAATCACGTCAATAAGCCACTTGATTTCTTTCAAAGAAAACTGGCAGAGTAGTTATTTTATTTATTATTGAAGTTGATGCAAGTTATACCACAACTGCACAGTTATTTTATTTATTATTGAACTTGGTGTTATTTTATGTTATTGAGTTTGAATGTATACAATTTGAATGTTACTTAATGTTCAATAAATTTGAAAATGTTAAGCTTGGCATTAGCGTTCTGTTCGGGCGATGGGGGCAGGTGGGGCTTGAACACTCCCCCTTGTCCGAAGTGGGGGATGACACAAAAAGTTTGAGAACCACTGGTCTAAGTGGACCTCCATCTCATTCTAGGTGGACTTCCATCACACTGTGGGTGGACCTCCATCATACTCTAGGAACCCCACCACACTGTGGGCGGGCCTCCATCACATTCTTTGTGGACATCCATCAAATTCTAGGTGGACCTCCATCACACTCTGGGTGGACCTCCATCGTACTCTAGGGACCAACACCACACGCTGGATGGACTCCATCACATTCTAGGTGGACCTCCATCTGGGTGGACTTCCATCACACTCCAGGGACCTTTACCACACTCTGGATGGACCTCCATCACATTCTAGTTGGACCTCCATCTGGGTGGACTTCCATCACACTCCAGGGACCTTTACCACACTCTGGGTGGACCTCCATTACATTTTAGGTGAACCTCCATCACACTCTAGGTGGATCTCCATCACATCCTGGGTGGACCTCCATCATACTCTATGTGGGCGGACCTTCATCACATTCTTTGTGGAGATCCATCAAATTCTAGTTGGACCTCCATCATACTCTAGGGACCAACACCACACTCTGGATGGACCTCCATCACATTCTAGGAGGACCTCCATCTGAGTGGACTTCCATCACACTCCAGGGACTTCTACCACACTCTGGTGGACCTCCATCACAGTCTAGGTGGACATCCTTCTCATTCTAGGTGGACTTCCATCATACTGTGGGTGGACTTCCATCACAATCTAAGGACCTCCATCACACCCTGGGTGGACCTCCATCATACTCTGGGACCTCCACCACACTGTGGGCGGACCTCCATCACATTTTTGGTGGACATCCATCAAATTCTAGGTGAACCTCTACCAAATTCGGGGTGGGCCTCCATCACATTCTTGGTGGACCTAAATCACATTCTAGATGGACCTCCATCACATTCTAGATCGACCTCCACCACACTCTGGAGGGACCTCCATCTCATTCTAGGTGGACCTCCATCTGGGGGAACTTCCATCACACTCCAGGGACTTCTACCACACTCTGGTGGACCTCCATCACAGTCTAGGTAGAACTTAATCTCATTCTAGGTGGACTTCCATCATACTGTGGGTGGACTTCTATCACAATCCAAGGACTTCCATCTCACCCTGGGTGGACCTCTATCACACCCTGGGTGGACTTCCATCATACTCTGGGACCTCCACCACAATGTGGGCGGACCTCCATTACATTTTTGGTGGACATCCATCATATTCTAGGTGAACTCTACCACACTCGGTGTGGACCTCCATCACATTCTTGGTGGTCCTCCATCACATTCTAGGTGGACCTCCATCACATTTTTGGTGGACCTCCATCATACTGTAGGAACCAACACCACACTCTGGATGGACCTCCATCACATTCTTGGTGGACCTCCATCACATTCTAGGTGGACCTCCATCACACTCTGGGTGGACCTCCATCATACTGTAGGGACCAACACCACACTCTGGAGGGACCTCCATCACATTCTTGGTGGACCTCCATCACATTCTAGGTGGACCTCCATCATAGTCTGGGTGGACTTCCATCACACTGTAGGGAAATCTAACACACTTTGTGTGGAACGTCATCAGAGTCTAGGTGGACCTCCATCATACTCTGGGTGGACTTCCATCACACACAAGGGACTTCTACCACACTCTGGTGGACCTCCATCACAGTCTAGGTGGACCTCCATCACAGTCTAGGTAGAACTTAATCTCATTCTAGGTGGACTTCCATCATACTGTGGGTGGACTTCTATCACAATCCAAGGACTTCCATCTCACCCTGGGTGGACCTCTATCACACCCTGGGTGGACTTCCATCATACTCTGGGACCTCCACCACAATGTGGGCGGACCTCCATTACATTTTTGGTGGACATCCATCATATTCTAGGTGAACTCTACCACACTCGGTGTGGACCTCCATCACATTCTTGGTGGTCCTCCATCACATTCTAGGTGGACCTCCATCACATTTTTGGTGGACCTCCATCATACTGTAGGAACCAACACCACACTCTGGATGGACCTCCATCACATTCTTGGTGGACCTCCATCACATTCTAGGTGGACCTCCATCACACTCTGGGTGGACCTCCATCATACTGTAGGGACCAACACCACACTCTGGAGGGACCTCCATCACATTCTTGGTGGACCTCCATCACATTCTAGGTGGACCTCCATCATAGTCTGGGTGGACTTCCATCACACTGTAGGGAAATCTAACACACTTTGTGTGGAACGTCATCAGAGTCTAGGTGGACCTCCATCATACTCTGGGTGGACTTCCATCACACACAAGGGACTTCTACCACACTCTGGTGGACCTCCATCACAGTCTAGGTGGACCTCCTTCTCATTCTAGGTGGACTTCCATCATACTGTGGGTGGACTTTCATCACAATCCAAGGACCTCCATCTCACCCTGGGTGGATCTTTATTACACCCTGGGTGAACCTCCATCATACTCTGGGACCTCCACCACACTGTGGGCGGACCTCCATCACATTTTTGGTGGACATCCATCAAATTCTAGGTGGACCTCCTTCTCATTCTAGGTGGACTTCCATCATACTGTGGGTGGACTTTCATCACAATCCAAGGACCTCCATCTCACCCTGGGTGGATCTTTGCTACACCCTGGGTGAACCTGCATCATACTCTGGGACCTCCACTACACTGTGGGCGGACCTCCATCACATTTTTGGTGGACATCCATCAAATTCTAGGTGGACCTCCATCACACTCTGGGTGGACCTCCATCACATTTAAGGTGGACCTCAATTATACTGTGGATGGATCTACATATCACTCTTGAGACCTCCACCACACTCTAGGTAGACCTCTGCCACAACCTGGGTGAACATCCATCACACTCTATAATTAAAAAAAATAAATAAATAATGTACACATCGATGTCCTGCAGCAGACTGAAGAACACATGGCTGACAATGTTCATCAAGATCCTCTCCCACCACCAAACATTTATCACATGTATAAATAAGTGTGGGTTGCCCAAAGACACGAGGACAGAAAGGATGCTGGGTTCGAACCAGGAACCCTCCAGTTTCTGGACAATTGCTCTACTACCTGGTGGCCATGTGTTGGTGTGTAACACATTTGGTGCTGATTCAGATAAACATCCTAAAGTTATTTAGTGAGCGGTGTGAGAAATTTCAAGTCAATCTCACTTCTACTTGGGTGTTAATGACAGGGCCAACAGGTGGTGTGTTTGTCATGAAAGTAACAACATAATCCTGCATCACAGTAATAATAAGATGCAGGGTTTTTTTTGTGCTGACGTTCAGCAGGTGAAGACTTTGCTTGCACAAATGTTCCTCGATATTTATAATATCCATCCATTTTCTACCGCTTATTCCCTTTCGGGGTCGCGGGGGGCGCTGGCGCCTATCTCATGTTTTAGTAATATTTACTGATTTAATGATATTTATTAGAATACTAAATCAATTGTATTATATAATATTCTAGATATTTCACTCAAATTTACCCATTTCACAAGACTTAGTAATATTTATAATCCAAAAAATATTTTACTAATATCTACCTATTTCCTTATATTGTTACAAATCGAAGTAATATTTACGATACTCTAAATATTTTGCTGACATATACCAATTTAATTCTATATTTTATAATACTATTATTTGCAATAGAATATAATCAATATATTCTATTATTTACCAATTTAATCCCAATTGTTTTACAATATGAAGTAAAATATATTTTTTACAATACTAAGTACTATTACAATAGGTAAATATTAGTAGAATATTTTGAGTATTTCATCATATTTTTTTTTACAATTTTGATATTTATAAAATATTGATCCCAAATATTTTGCTCGTATTTACCTATATCTTTATATTTTTTACAATAGCAATTAATATTTCTAATACAGTATATTTCATATATTTTTAATATTCACCTATTTAATATTTTTTTTAATATTTTTTTTATATTACGTAATATGTATACTATATTCAAAATATTGTATTAATATTTACCTGTGTCATCATTTTTTAACAATAGTAAGTAATATTTGTAATATAATATTCAATATATTTTACTCATATTTGCCTATTTTATTTTATTTTTTTAAACTAAATTTGCTTTTTTCCCCACTTATAATAAAAATATTGAGCCATTGAAACCCCTGGCACTTGCTTACCGGTGCTACTTATCATGAAATAATATTAAATGCAATTTCTTCTCTATTTGCATCTGAGAAAGTATTCATATTTTTGTGAACATCCACGATAACAATGTTTACTATATTACTGTATATTCTCACACATGCTTAATGTTTGATTTTTTCAAATCAAACTATTACAATAACAAAATAATCTGCTCCAGGATCCAAGTATTGCCATTATAAGAAACTGTAATAACTGTACAAGATACTGAAGTAATATTTAATATACAATTATCCCTTCTAGTGTGAGCGCACATGCATCTACCTTGCATAGCAGACTGTGGGTTTGATTCCAGAAGGCAAAGGAAAAACTCTACGCATTCCTGGTTTTGACTCGACCCCAGTGTTGTGTGTGTGTGTGTGTGTGTGTGTGTGTGTGTGTGTGTGTGTGTGTGT
>NC_084626.1:21412953-21420453 GCF_033978795.1 Nerophis ophidion
TGATATCACATTCACTTTGTTTGGGTTTCTTCTTGGTCACAACATCAAATTTGAAGAAAAAGGAAGCCAACTACAGGGAAAATGTAGTCTATTTGAAGGGTTGTGCTACTATTACAAATTGTAGAGGACTGAAGCATGTGCCAGGTGGGTGTGCCCATGAATACCATGCAGTTCCCCTTGAATGTGAAATGTGCATCTTCAATATGTTGGACAAACATTCTTTAAGCTTCAGTTCCAGTGCACAAAGCAGATAACTTTTGATATATTTTTGAACTTTTTTGTAGTTTCTCTGCGGGAGAAGGCACATTTATCAAAACTATATTTAAAAAATTAGAAAGTTGTTTTCCAATAAACAGTATCTGAGCCCAATATAAACTATTCAGCAGAGGCAAGACCTCTGCAAAGGTCAAAATATCATAAACATTCTGGGATTATGAACTAGTTAAGTCCCTAGATGTTATGTAGGCCTGGTTTTATAGAGTAAGTTAGAATTTACAAATTAATAATGATTTTCCATAAATTCTTTTCATTTTTTCAAAAATATTCAAATTAGCTAGTTTTTTTCTTAATTTTTTTCGGTTGATTTTTTAATTTTAAACAGTCGAAATTGAAGATAACTATGTTTCAAAATTTTATTTTCATTTTTTTCCTGTTTTCTCCTCTTTTAGACCGTTCAATTCAGGTATTTTTTTCATCATTCATTCTCTACAAAAAACCTTCCCTAAAAGGAAAAAAAATGTACGACGGAATGAAAGACAGAAATACACATTTTATATATATATATATATATATATATATATATATATATATATATATATATATATATATATATATATATATATATATATATATATACAGTATATAGATTTATTTATTAAAGGTAAATTGAGCAAATTGGCTATTTCTGGCAATTTATTTAAGTGTGTATCAAACTGGTAGCCCTTCGCATTAATCAGTACCCAAGAAGTAGCTCTTGGTTTCAAAAAGGTTGGTGACCCCTGGTCTATTCTATCTCATCAATGGCCACTTTAACGTTTACAAACGTATATTATTTATCTCTAAAAAGGGGACCTATGATGATTTTCTTTTTTTCTGACTTATAAAATTTGCAACAATGTTTTATACCGGTGTTGGAAAAATTCTAAAGCGGTTCATGGCGTTTGGCGTGAGCTTGAATGCTACTGAACTATACGCTGTTATGTACAGTCTTTTTTTAACAGCAGATACATTGTGACATCGTAGATTGACGGACATACTTATGTGGGCGTTCTAGTACATGTTGTCTGCCAGCCCTCACATGAGTTTTGTTTGACTCATCAGTCATCACTTATAATCAGCATTTACAGCTTTATCTATCTCTGCAAGCATGTATTGTATAATGATGTGTATACATATACAGAATATACTGTATGATAACTTATATAAATATGGAAAATGTACTATAGTTTCTATAGAGATAAAATATGTACAGTATCATGGTTTGTATAAAGATAAAAATTCACAGTATGACAATTTGTACAAAGATAAAAATTTACTGTATGAAAATATTAGTCCCTCAGTGGACACAAACATGAATGGAGGTCACCTTCCTGACTCCAGAATAAAACATCTATTAATATTCCAGGCCCATATGGAGAAGAGCAGGTGATAAATTGAGTGTAGCCTCATTCTTTGTGCTCAAAGTGTTTTTGTTTTGTATTTGTAATTTGTTTGTGTTGTAGAAACTTTTCAAAGGGGAGTAACAAACACATCCAAGTGATCACATGTGAAATGCAAATACAGTGCAGACAATATTAATGTGAGACGGTTGAGAAATAATAAAATATGTAAGGAGTATTTAAGTTTTGACTTTGACCAGGAAACCGTGATCGTGTGATCAGAGAAAGATGAAGAAGACTGATTCTTTTCCAAGCTTTCATGACACAAGGTCAAATATTTAAATGAGTGCCTGCAGAGAATATCAAACAGCTGAAGATGATGAACATGTTCCTGATTGTTTAATGTTTCTAACTGTTTAGTGTTCATGGTTATTTACATTACTGATTGTTTGTGTTATTGGTTATTTGTGTTACAGACTTATGTGTTCCTGATTGTTATGTTACTGATTGTTTGTGTTTCTGATTGTTTATGTCCCTGATTGTTTGTGTTACTGACTGTTTATGCTGCTGATTGTGTAGGCTGATGATGTTTATGCTGCGGATTGTTTGTGTTACTGAATGTTTATGTTCCGGATTGTTTGTGTTACTGATTGTTTGTGTTGCTGAACATTTATGCTGTTGATTGTTTATGCTGCTGATTGTTTGTGTAGCTGATTGTTTATGTTACTGAATGTTTATGTTCTTTATTGTTCGTGTCACTGATTCTTTCCCTTACTGATTGTTTGTGTTGCTGATTGTGTATGCTACTGATTGTGTATGCTGCCAATGTGTAGGCAGTTGAGTCTGTGTTTGTGATTGTTTGTGTTCCTGATTGTTTATGTTGCTGATTGTTTATGTTGCCTATGGTTGGTGAGCCTGATTGCATGACTTAAATGTTTATGTGACTGATTGTGTTACTAATTGTTTGTTACTGATTGTTTAAGTTACTGTTTTTTATGTGACTATTTGTTACTGATCATTTTATTATGTTACTGATTTTCTAATGTTATTGACTTTTTGTTGGACCGATTGTTTGTGAGCACGCATGCACAGGTATACAAAGTCTATCACTGGTCTGCATGATGGCATTCACACTTGATCAAAACGAACCATACTAGCAGATCAAATGCACCAGAGTTCCTTTTTACTGCACCAAACATGACAACTAACCGCACTATGAAACCTCACCATGTTTGATCTTCCAGCGATACATTTTTTTTCCATGAGTGTTGAAGTGCACAGTCAGGATTGGAAAGCTTTCCCTGTGCTGATGAATAATAAATAAGATTTACAGTAGCAGACCAGTGCTATTAAAAAGATCCATATTGCAGCACTGAGAGTGGACAGTACTGTACATCACAAGGTGGAACACAAGCTTGTTCATGCAAACATTGTTGCTTTCTGAAGACAACTAGTGAAGTGAAGTGAATTATATTTATATAGCGCTTTTCTGAAGTGACTGAAAGCGCTTTACTTTGTGAAACCCAATATCTACGTTACATTTAAAACCAGTGTTGGTGGCACTGGGAGCAGGTGGGTAAAGTGTCTTGCACAAGGACACAACGGCAGTGACGAGGATGGTGCAAGCAGGGATCAAACCTGCAGCCCTCAAGTTGCTGGCACGGCCGCTCTACCAACCGAGCTATACCGCCCCTATATAACGGTATAACTATAGTCTGCTAAGATTGTTGTAACAATACAAACAAACAAAGACTGTCCAAGAATACTTAATTTATTGGAGATAGGAAGATGAAACAAAACAAACAATATTGGAGTTTTTATGTTGGTATTTGCATTTTTACTACAGTACACTGCACTGTTGAATATACAGCTACAAAAGAGCATGTTTATATGAGAAAATGGCAGTTAGGCTGAGACACACAGTTCATTTACTTTATGCCATATCTACCTATGCTATATCTACTGTATGCTATATCTAAAAAATGCTATATTTACTGTACACTATTTTTACCATATACTATAGCTACCATCTAATATATCATCATATACTATCCCTACCATATGCTGTATGGCATATCTACCTATACTATATATACTACATACCATATCTGCTTTTAATAAAAAAAAAAAGTTAAAGTACCAATGATTGTCACACACTTACTAGATGTGGTGAAATTATTCTCTGCATTTGCCCAATCACCCTTGATCACCCACTGGGAGGTGAGGGGAGCAGTGGGCAGCAGCGGTGCCCCGCCCGGGAATCATTTATGGTGATTTAACCCCCAATTCCGACCCTTAATGCTGAGCGCCAAGCAGGTAGGTAATGGGTCCCATTTTTATATTCTTTGGTATGACTCTGCCTGGGATTTGAACTCACGACCTACCGATCTCAGGGCGGACACCTGTATGCTATGTATGTTGTACTGAATGCTATAGCTGCTATTTCTTCTATATACAATATATGTTTATTGCTATATCTACTGTATACTTTATCAAATACAGTGGGGCAAAAAGTATTTAGTCAGCCACCGATTGTGAAAGTTCTCCCACTTAAAATGATGACAGAGATCTGTAATTTTCATCATGGGTACACATCATAGGTATAAACCCAACTCGTCGTGTTTGGGGGAAGAAGAATACTGAGTTGCATCCCAAGAACACCATACATACTGTGAAGCATCGGGGTGGAAACATCATGCTTTGGGGCTGTGTTTCTGCTAAGGGGAAAGGACGATTGATCCGTGTTGAGGAAAGAATGAATGGGGCCATGCATCGTGAGATTTTGATCAAGAACCTCCTTCCATCAATGAGAGCTTTGAATGGTTGACCAAATACTTATTTTCCACCATAATTTACAAATAAATTCTTTAAAATTCCTACAATGTGAATTCCTGGATTTTTTTTTCACATTCTGTCTCTCACAGTTGAAGTGTACCTATGATGAAAATTACAGACCACTGTCATCATTTCAAGTGGGAGAACTTGCACAATCGGTGGCTGACTAGATACTTTTTTTGCCCCACTGTATATGCTATATATACTTTATCAGTGATTCTAAAACTGAGGTTCATATGACTACTGGTATTTTTGGTACCGGTTCCAAATTAGGTCGGTCAATGAGGACCGTAAAGATTCTGGACTAACGATGCTGCGATCTGTATTATTTGTTCCAGCCGACTGACATAATTAAGACACGTTGTCACATTCAGTTCAGCTGATGCTGCTACACATAATATCAGCTTGGAATAATGACAAGTAAGAAAGCAACATCATACAACATTTTGCGACAAACAATATTTCCATCTCAAAAGTTCCTGAAAGTCATGCACACCGTGTCAGTTTGAAGTGAATGTACTTTACTCAAAGTCACGACCGCATTTTATCAACCATCCTAGCAATCCATTAATACACAGGCCAATATTAATCCACTCGAAGAAGTGAAAAATTAAGTTTATATGATCATCCGTTAATTTGCTTAAAGAAAGATAGAATTCACTGTAACTGACAGGTCCCTGTTTGCCATCTGACATTGCTCGCTTGCGGCTTAAATGTGTTTCAGTTCGCCCTGCGATGAGATGGCAACTTGTCCAGGGTGTAAATCCACCTTCCACCCGAATGCGGCTGAGATAGGTTCCAGTACCCCCGCAACCCCAAACGGGACAAGCGAAAGAAAATGAATGGATGGATGGGTGTTTCAGTTCACTGTGATGAGATTGCGACTTGTCCATGGTGTACCCCGCCTTCTGTCTGAATGCAGCGGAGATCGGCTCCAGCACGCCCCGCGACCCCAAAAGGGACAAGCGGTAGAAAATGGATGGATGGATGGTGTTTCAGTTCATTCGGTTGCTTGACTACAAACTGGATGATCAAGCATTACGCTTCATCTTTTTGTTTTTACATAACACACATTACACATACAAATACATCGTTAGCTGTTAATTCTCAATATGGCTTCCGGCACGTCCTCATATACGTCTATGTGCGACATAAACATAAATAATAAATCCTATTGTTACAAAATGCACACCCACAAAACATGCTATTGGATTGTATTGATTTATGATGTATTGTATTTGATATGATGTATCATGTAAAGTTATGTGCTCTGCACAGACATGCCATAGACGATGATGGCGGCGTCGTGGGACCCACTTGAGTCAACGCAGGAAGTGGTGTCGAAAGTCCAAGGAAATGTGCAGTCCAAAACATCGGCTCCACGTTGCCGACAGGAATCTTTGCAAGGTCATTTTCTAGCTCGAGGATTCTGTCACGGACTCACATGGCTGCCGTAGTGGCAGGAGGACGACGTACAGGTACAAGTCTTTTAATGTCCACAAAAAGGCACAAGGTGCAGCAGGGAAGTGCACGAAAGCAATAAACGGCTTACAAGGAGAGCCAGACAGTATGTGACATTTAACAAAACATGATAGTTGAGCACTGACAAAAGGGTGAGGCAGGAATTCTTACAAACCCCATTTCCATATGAGTTGGAAAATTGTGTTGTATGTAAATATAAACAGATTACAATGATTTGCAAATACTTTTCAACCCATATTCAATTGAATATGCTACAAACACAACATATTTGATGTTCAAACTGATAAAAAAAAAAATTGTTGCAAATAATCATTAACTTCACGGGCTTCACGGTGGCAGAGGGGTTAGAGCGTCTGCCTCACAATACGAAGTTCCTGCAGTCCTGGGTTCAAATCCAGGCTCGGGATCTTTCTGTGTGGAGTTTGCATGTTCTCCCCGTGAATGCGTGGGTTCCCTCCGGGTACTCCGGCTTCCTCCCACTTCCAAAGACATGCACCTGGGGATAGGTTAATTGGCAACACCAAATTGGCCCTAGTGTGTGAATGTGAGTGTGAATGTTGTCTGTCTATCTGTGTGGGCCCTGCGATGAGGTGGCGACTTGTCCAGGGTGTACCCTGCCTTCCGCCCGATTGTAGCTGAGATAGGCGCCAGCGCCCCCCGCGACCCTGAAAGGGAATAAGCGGTAGAAAATGGATGGATGGATGGAATCATTAACTTGAGAATTTGATGCCAGCAACACGTGACAAATAAATTGGGAAAGGTGGCAATTAATACTGATAAAGTTGAGGGATGCTCATCAAACACTTATTTGGAACGGGTGGGTGCCATGATTGCGTATAAAAACAGCTTCCCAAAAAATGCTCAGTCTTTCACAAGAAAGGATGGGGCGAGGTACACCCCTTTGTCCACAACTGCATGAGCAAATAGTCAAACAGTTTAAGAACAACGTTTCTCAAAGTGCAAGAAATTTAGGGATTTCAACATCTACGGTCCATAATATCATCAAAAGGTTCAGAGAATCTGGAGAAATCACTCCACGTGAGCGGCATGGCCGGAAACCAACATTGAATGACCGTGACCTTCGATCCCTCAGACGGCACTGTATCAAAAACCGACATCAATCTCTAAAGGATATCACCACATGGGCACAGGAACAGAAAACCACTGACACTAAATACAGTTCGTCGCTACATCTGTAAGTGCAAGTTAAAGCTCTATTATGAAAAGCAAAAGCCATTTATCAACAACATTCAGAAACGCCGCCGGATTTTCTGGGCCCAAGATCATCTAAGATGGACTGACGCAAAGTGGAAAACATTTCAAATTGTTTTTGGAAACTGTGGACATTTGTGTCCTCTGGAACAAAGAAGAAAAGAACCATCCGGATTGTTACAGGTGCAAAGTTCAAAAGCCAGCATCTGTGATGGTATGGGGGTGTATTAGTGCCCAAGGCATGGGTAACTTACAGATCTGCGAAGGCACCATTAATGCTGAAAGGTACATACAGGTTTTGGAGCAACATATACTCCCATTCAAGCAACGTTATCATGGACGCCCCTGCTTCTTTCAGCAAGACAATGCCACA
>NC_084626.1:21427953-21432953 GCF_033978795.1 Nerophis ophidion
AATGGCTGATTTTATGACCCGTCTGGAAAATGCAAGGCAAAAATCAAAGCCAGCACCAATTACAGTTTGGAGTTTTGTTGTCAGTCTCAGCATATTTGCATGCTCCAGCCGGCCAGTGCTTCCTACTGTAAATAAAAGGCAATACTGTATAGTGTTAGGTTATTTTAGTCGCAATGAAGCATGCATGAAGCACTCTCCTATCTGAGGTGGGCGGCAGCATATATGTGCAACATATGCAGGAGACATGTCGTAGGTGTTGAGTATAATTTATCATGTAGAGTAGAAAAGTAGGTCATGAACGGGTTTCACCGCGAGCTGGTCGGTGCTGCATAGCGCCGTGTACACGATAGCCACTAATCCCTTTGTTCTGTTTGCTCAACAGCGGGTGGCGGCACATGAGATGAACATGACCTGGCTGCTTAATTTACACCCAGCGATTCACCACAATACATCCTAAATGGCAGCGCAGTAGCAACCAGGAAGAAAGATTTTTTGCAGCAGCATATAGTGATAGAGGAGTAACTGACAATTAGGAGTGTAACGATACATGTATTGATTCATAATTGTCTTTTTCTTTACGGTGCAGATATTTAGTTCCCACGAGGTACACATTAAGAGTAATTGCTACTAAATATACAAATACAGTGAAACCCAACCTTTGGCTTGTCATTAAAACCACGTTACTGCAGAGACATGGAAGCATGCATTGTACTGATTCTACTGTATACAGTATATTTTTAAGAATATTGCAACACACATAATTAGCATGTGTAGTATTTTAAAGGCCTACTGAAACCCACTACTACCGACCACGCAGTCTGATAGTTTATATATCAATGATGAAATATTAACATTGCAACACATGCCAATACGGCCTTTTTAGTTTACTAAATTGCATTTTTAAATTTCCCGCGAGTTTCTTGTTGAAAACGTCGCGGAATGATGACGCGTACGCGTGACGTCAAAGACTGTCAGGAAATATTAGCGCTGCACCACTAGCGGCTAAAAGTCGTCTCTGTTCATGGCGTAATTACACAGTATTTTGGACATCTGTGTTGCTGAATCTTTTGCAATTTGTTCATTAAAATAATGGAGACTATAAAGAACAATGCTGTTGGTGGACAGCGGTGGACTGCAGCTGTCTTTAGCACCGAGACACAGCCGGTGTTTCTTTGTTTGTTGTGAAGCTTTAACACAGAGCGGTCAAGCGAACATGTTTTCTCTACGTCAACCAGGATGTTTTTGGATGGGGAAATTGTGATATATATCTTACCGGAGAAATCATTGGATTATTCGTCGTCCTGCAGCAGCTGTTTAAAAGGCAGCTGTGAGCTTGGCTCCTCGGCTTCTCTCTGAGACACTTCGTGTTCACTGCAGCCATCTGACCACGAGGTATGTCTTTACAATCTTTAAAATCTCACTAAAACACTATTAAAACAATAAGCAGATTAGGGATCTTCCAGAATTATCCTAGAAAATGTGTCTAATTACATCTGAAACGCTCACACTGCCGCCGGCCGGAGCAGTATCTTTTTTTTTTTTTTTCTTCTAGTCCTTCACTATCAATATTCTAATTCACAAATCTTTCATCCTCGCTCAAATTAATGAGGAAATTGTCGCTTTCTCGGTCCGAATTGCTCTTTCTGCTGGTGGCTCCCATTAAAAACAATGTGCCCTCAAACTCGTGACGTCACGCGCACATACTTTCGGTAAAGGCAGGGCTTTTCTATTAGCGACCAAAGGTTGCGAACTTTATCGTCGCTGTTCTCTACTAAATCCTTTCAGCAAAAATATGGCAATATCGCGAAATGATCAAGTATGACACATAGAATGGACCTGCTATTCCCGTTTAAATAAGAAAATCTCATTTCAGTAGGCCTTTAAGTGACGTATTGGAATGACAGAATAAAGAACTTTGACATAAAAAGCGACAAAAGTTCTAAACTGTGATTAAAGCTTTCTTTGGCAGGTTCATGTAATAATTAGGGGTGCACAATTAGGGTTTGTCTCTGTGTGATGTAGAACATTTCGTAAGTATTTGAGTATATGTTCTCACGCAGTTCCTTTTAGCTGCGGGCATTACAGTACGGGCGTTTCTCAGTCTTTCTTGTCTCTCCTTCTCACAGTGTTAAAACAAGTGCACCTTCTTACATACGTCACATACTGTTGCGTGTGCAGAGATGTAGCGGAATCGGTAACGTTAGCTGTGTCAGGTGGTGCAAGCGGAGCAATGCAAGTGGTAATACGAGGGAGAGAAGGTGCAAATCTGGTAACAAATGGAGGAAGAAGAATTAACTCCCAAGAAAAACAGCACTGTGTCCATCGTCCAGCGGTGGTTTGGCTTCAAACGGTAAGATGTTGAACAGACAACCGTAATATATCAAGTATGCGGCAAAAGCGTTGCTACGAAAAGTAGCAGCACTACTAATTTGAACCATCATTTGAAAAGAGAGAATGAAGAATGCTTAAAACTCTACATTTCAAATTCTCCGGCCGATGCCACACCCACAAAATGCTGAAGCAACCAGCACTGACCCAATTGAGCCTGGCGGCTTCCATTTCCAGTTCAACACCGTATGAAAAAAATGGTGAAAAATAGAAAGCGATAACGTCCGCAGTAACCTACCACATAGCGAAGGACATACACAATTTGACTTCCTATTCTGCAACTAATTTTTATTTGACAGTTTTTGAAATATGTTGTGTGACATCATGTACAAAAGTGAACTTTATTTGTTTTAAAATATTGTAGTGGCATTCTGTACAAAAAGTGTATTTTGAATTAGTGTTGTTTTGATATGTCATCTACTGACATGCACAAAAGTGCACTAACAGCTTGTTTTAAAATGTCTGACAATATTGCATTTGCGGTTTTGAAATTACAATAATGTTTGTGCCACTGTTTAATAACTGTTTAAAAAATACAGTTTTGCTGAATTGACTTAATTGTGATTTCCTTCTCTGCATGAAAGTTTAAAATTAGCATATAATAATGCGGTATGAACAAGAATGTTTTAATTTAGACACATAGAATCATCATACTGTTGTGATTATATGCATCAAGTGATAATTCAAGGCTAAGGCCAAATATTGAGATATATGTCATGTATCGTGACATGGCCTAAAAATATCGAGATATTAATAAAAGCCCAGCCCTATGCACAATAGATATCAGACGGATAATTATCGAAAATATGTTCCAATGGGGCAAAATTACCCATACTCGTCTACTGTATGTGGGTTAGGGTGAGCGAATCAAGCCCTCCTTTTCTACAGTCCGTCAGAAAACTTCCCCCAGGTTTAGTGTAAACAGACATCACGTCGATTGTGTGGGACTTCTTCGCTGTTTCAGAGGACGACTTTTTGTGTACATTTTGTACCAAATGTCCAGACATTCCTCAAGAAAGGAAAACAATACTTCGCGCATTAACACAAAAAACCTTATCAGCAACCTAAAAATGGCAGTATTGCTACTACAGTGTTTTAAAAACTTACAAAAATCCCTGCTGCTAAAGAAGCTGCCCCAATGCAGCTGCTAAAAACTTTCGTCTAATAGGGCTCGAAAGGGCACGTGAGTTCAGAATGCATTGTGGGGACGCAGTAGCCATTTTTGTTGGTCAAAGCTTTTGTTTACATGGCTGTACTGTACCTGCAGTAATGTGAGAGAAAACAACTTTGAGTTTTTTAGGGTGAAATTTTTACCATACTTCTGATGTTTTCGATTGCAGTGTTGTTGCAGTGGCCGTAGCCATATTCTCACACATGTCCGTTTCCTTCCGGAAAATCATGAGCGATGACGTCATTTGTCGACCAACTATCAAACAAGTTATCAGACAAATCTTATTATCAATTTGTGTTGCACTGCTCATCAGTGTTTTTGAAACCACTGTGCCGCGGCACACTAAAATACAGTCAGGTGTGCTGTGGGAGATTATCTAATTTCACCTATTTGGGTTAAAAATATTTTTTGCAAACCAGTAAATATAGTCTGCAATTTACGTGTTGTTGTTGAGTGTCGGTGCTGTCTAGAGCTCGGCAGGGTAACCGTGTAATACTCTTCCATATCAGTAGGTGGCAGCAGGTAGCTAATTGCTTTGTAGATATCGGAAACAGTGGGAGACAGTGTGCAGGTAAAAAGGTATCTAATGCTTAAACAAAAAATAAACAAAAGGTGAGCGCCCCTATGAAAAGGCATTGAAGTTTAGGGAAGGCTATGTAGAACGAAACAAAAACTGAATGCTGGACGACAGCAAAGACTTACTGTGGAGCAAAGACGGCGTCCACAATGTACATCAGAACCTGCCATGACAATCAACAATGTCCCCACAAAGAAGGATAAAAACAACTAAAATATTCTTGATTGTTAAAACAAAGTAGATGCGGGAAATATCGCTCAAAGGAAGACATGAAATTGCTACAGGAAAATACCAAAAAAAGACAAAAAGGCCATCAAAATAGGAGCGCAAGACAATAACTAAAACACTACACACAGGAAAACAGCAAAAAACTCCAAATAAGTCACGCTGTGATGTGACAAGTCGTGACAGTACACCTACTTTGAGACAAGAGCTACAGTGATACATGGTTGGTTATGGTTTAAAAGTCATATCCAACAATTGCGACAACGACTTTTTACTGTCAATTGAGTTCCGTTTTTTTATGATTTTTGCTGGTGGTGTGTCTCCGGATTTTTTCAACGCAAAAAAACGTGCGTTGTCTGACAAATGGTGGAAAAACACTGATCTAGATATCTCACTTCATTGAGATTGCCCTAACACTTTGGAACTGATGTACTAAATTCCAAAATTTAGTACATCATTGAAACAATGAAAAAGGAGGATTACCTCCAAATTCTTCTGGACAACGTAAAATCATCAGCACAAAGTTTGGGTCTTGGACGCAGTTGGATGCTCCACCAGGACAAGATCCCAAACACACATCAAAAGTGGTAAAGGAATGTCTAAATAAGGCTACAAATAAGGTTATAGAATGGCCTTCCC
>NC_084626.1:21449489-21456989 GCF_033978795.1 Nerophis ophidion
ATGCCATTTGTTTACAACTTAATGAAATGTTGACGTGGGGGATTCCGACTATTTTGGACGGGTACTAGTCGATCTACAGTGATCGTTCTGCCACACCGCAATGCTCACAAGGGGTAATTACACTTCTAAGACGGATTTTGGCTTTGACAGTAGGATTGCTCATTTGCATAAAACAGTTGTTTTTCTCACTAAAATAGGGCAAAACCGTCCTTGCTCAGGCAAACCCTCCTGGTTTTGGAGTAGGGCTGGTCAATATGACCTTTTTGTAATATCTCGAAATTTAGCCTTTGCCTTGAATTAACACTTGATACATATAATCACACCAGTATTATGATTCTATGTGTCTTGTTCATACCGCATTAACATTTGCTCATTTTAAAATTTCATGCAGAGAAGGAAATCACAACTACGTCAATTGGGGACGGCTTGGCGCAGCGGAAGAGTGGCCGTGTGCAACCCGAGGGTCCCTGGTTCAATCCCCACCTAGTACCAACCTCGTCATGTCCGTTGTGTCACTTCACCCTTGCTCCTGATGGGTGCTTGTTAGCGCCTTGCATGGCAGCTCCCTCCATCAGTGTGTGAATGTGTGTGTGAATGGGGAAATGTGGAAGTAGTGTCAAAGCGCTTTGAGTACCTTGAAGGTACAAAAGCGCTATACAAGTACAACCCATTTATCATTTAATTGACCAAAACTGTTTTTATTAAACAGTTATTAAGCAGTGGCACACAGATTCATGTCATTTCCATAAGAGAAAGTGCAAGATTGTCAGAGACATTTTAAAACAGGCTAGTAATGCACTTTTGTGCATGATGTCACTAAAATGACACATCAAAACAACACTAAATTAAAGTGAAGTGTGTAGTGAATTATATTTATATAGCGCTTTTCTCTAGTGACTTAAAGCGCTTTACATAGTGAAACCCAATATCTAAGTTACATTTAAACCAGTGTGGGTGGCACTGGGAACAGGTGGGTAAAGTGTCTTGCCCAAGGACACAACGGCAGTGACTACGATGGCGAAAGTGGGGATCGAACCTGAACCCTCATGTTGCTGGCACGGCCGCTGTAGCAACCGAGCTACACCACCCCAAGTGCACTTTTTGTACAGAATGCCACTACAATGGTTTAAAACAAATAAAGTGCACTTTTGTGCATGATAGTATGTGCGTTTGGCACCGAATGGAGATGTTGAGTACGCACTCTTCATTCTCTAGCAGGTGACTTTTCAAATGAGGGTACATATTAGCAGTAATGCTACTTTTTGTAGCAATGCTTTAGCACCACACTTGACAAATTACGGTTGTCTGTTCAACATATTCCCACTTGAAGCCAAACCACCGCCAGACGATGGAGGCCCTGCTGTTTTTCTTGGGAATGAATTCTTCCTTCATCTGTTACCAGATTTGCACCTTCTTTCTCTGGTATTACGACTTGCATGGCTCAGCTGCTATCACAGCTAACAATACCCATGCTGCTACTTCTCTGCTCCGCGAGGGCGTATAAGTATGTGACGTATGACGTGACAGTCTGTGACGTATGTAAGAAGGTGCGCTTGCTGTCTGGGAGAAGGAGACCAGAAAGAGTGATAAAAGCCTGTAATGTAATGCCCGCAGCTAAAAGCAACTGCGTGAGAACGTATACTCGAATATCACGATATAGTAATTTTCTATATCGCACAGAGACAAACCCGCGATATATCGAGTATATTGATATATCACCCAGCCCTATTTTGGAGTATAAATATTTGGGGTTTTGGTACTACCTGCTAGAATAGATCTGAGCAACCTAAGTCTAATACTAGATCTGACCAATCTAAGCCTATGAGCATGAACTGATGAAGTCTACTCGGATGAGAGGCGAAACGTCCTGTAAGACAAACCAAACAGTCCAGTTAAGTACCGCAAACATATTTTTGTGTCTTTCTCGCCATCTCCGGGTACAAGTTGTATGTTAAAGTTGACCAACCTCTGTCTTGATTTTAAGGACTAAGGTTATCTGCTGGTATTAACAATCTGCTTCAAAGAAAAGTGTTCAAACTTAGCTGCGTTTGACATGAGATGATGTTTTAAATGACACGTCTCTCTCACAAAACATGAACATCAATTGGTCCTCCGGAGAGTCTGATGTCATATCTATTGAAAGAGTGTGTCCAGGCCTAATTCCTGTCAGCTGCTCAAATGACTCACCTCAGTTGTCATGTGACGGCTCAGAATTTGCAGAGTGCGCACCATTCAACTGTGCGCAATCAATTGATACACACTCGGCAGGAGTTCCATCAATCTCACTAATCAAGTAAAGTGTTTTAAATTGTTAAGCTCTTGAAAAAGGCTGATGATGTGATCGCTGGATCAAAAAAAGACATGTCAACAAGATGTTTACGGCATGAAAGCAAACATGTTTATGTTGGTTGAAAAAGGAAGAAAAATTTAGGAAAACAGACATGTTTTGCGCACAAGAATTGATGTTGATGTTCATATGAAATACAAAGGACCTTGTACTCGAGCATCTTTAATTGCTGCTAAATGAAGGCGTGACCTCATTCCCTTAACAGCTTTCCTACACGCTGCAGAACACAGAGGAAGGTGTGGACAGTGAGTGACTAAGACATTTTTATCACTGGTCAAATTTGCAGCTTCAAGATTCACTGTCACAATTATAACTGCCTCATTTTAGCCTTCCAAAAATGAAGGTTCTCCACAGACAGTAGAAACAGAAACAAGAGTAGTTTTACAATAAAGCTACGTGTGCAACAGCATATGTCCTCAAAAGGCTGTAAAGAAGCCTGGGCCAATAAATTTTGCTGGATGATCCACAAATATTGCCAATAAACAATATTATTATTAGCAAGCCCAAAACTTTGATGTTTCACATTACACTTGGCGCTCAAAAATCTGTCAAAATGTTTTAATACTACTTTGGAAATTACTAAGCTGCACCGCTTGATGGATTGTCTGTTCATTACGGATACTGTAGTCAGACGTTTTATGCTTTAACATACGAGTATTACGGTGTGTGTATAAAATGACACCTATTAGGAGGCATATAATCTGGTGTTTTGTTTCGACCTATTATGCTAAATCAGCTTTACTTACCTATTGGTTCCTGCTGACATGTATTTGGAATCTGCATAAGTCCCGAAAATGTGCTTGTGTCCGTCATTGTAGCCCTCAATAAGCTCCTTCTTTATCTTTATTTTTTCGATGTTGGGGATTTATCCTTCGCTGTTACCATTTCTAGTATGAAGTGTCATACAGTTCTACTTTATGTATGTCAGTAGACTGTCTATGGAAGCGCTAAAAATTACCGGTACAGCAAAGATGACGGGGAGAAGACAATCACAATCACCTGGTGTTGGGTGGCATCTGAGCCGAGGATGTCGTTGTGGCTTGAGCAGCCCTTTGAGACACTTGTGATTAAGAGCGATATAAATAAACTTTGATTGATTGATTTATTTATGTTCCCTCCTCATAGAACCCAGCACTGAACATGGGGGGACCGTGCCTTCTCCATCGCTGCTCCCCTCTGGAACTTTCTGCCACTTTCTCAACCACCTCCCTGACATATTTTACCTCTTTTGGTTATGATTTTTATTTAAATGCAAACTTTTGCTAACAGACAAAGTACGCTTTATTGTTAATAATCTGTTTGATATCACTTGGAGATTTAAAAGTTTTCATTCCAATTCCAATGTTAAAATATACGAGGATTACACGTTTCTTGCATTTGAAAGGATACACGTGCATTAATATTATGCATTATCATTACATCAGTGGTTAATTTGGTCTAAAAAAAAAATAATAGCAATGCCATTTATCAGCAAAAATTTGTAGGTCAATATATCGTCGAGCAAATTTTTTTTATTGGTCCATGGCTAGCTCTATCGTTGGCCAAATTTATATAATTTATATTGTGAATTATCTATACTGTGCAACCCTACTCTGGTTACATACTAGACATTTTGGAGCACCTGGACTTTTAGGGTTAAATTAGTTTTGGGATGATTTAGGACTTTGACAAAAAGATAGTCTTTTTTGGGGGGTCCTTGGGCCCTTTAGGAAAAGGAGGTTCGTTTTGGGGTCCTTTGGAACCTTCAATGAATAAAACTTTATTGATAAGAAGCGTTTCATAGATAAAAAAGAAATGTGACACAAAATGCTTTACTGACTTCAAAACAATACCTCGATGACATCATCAATCGCACATAAACGTGGGCACACACACAGACACGCACGCAAGTACACAAACGCACACAAATGCATTGCTGAGTACAGAGGTGCCATGTGAAGAAACACTATCACAGGAGCAATCTGCACATTGGAGTCTGTTGGTCTTTTCCTGAGTCCATGGACTTCTTTCAGTAAAAGTAGATTGGCCCTAATCCCTTTCGAGACACTTCTGATTAAAAAAGTTTCAGCCATATTTTATAAACTACCAAACCTGAGATACTTGTCTTTGCCTCACTGTACTGTACTGAACTAAAATCAGTCGTGCTGTTAATTTTCTGTCTGGCTGATCCTGCTCAACTTTGACACTTCACATCAGTAATGACAAAGATTTGTAAACTCTTTTGTTCTGTTGTTGACCTCAAAAACGTTGCATCAGGCGTAAAAGTTTTTTGTTTTGTTTGGTTTTTAATAAGCTCCATCAGGCACTTCCTACATCAGCTGAGTCGTGTGCAATTACACAGATAGACTGAAGCCAATAAGCATCTTGATTAATACTTCTCCTAAAAAGACTTTGCCGCTTGCTGAGCCACTCATGCACTCATCCTTTACAAAGACAAGAGCAGAGAGAACAAGGAGGAAGGAAGGAAGGAAGGAGGATATTAGACATGTCCTGAATTATGAATGTCGCTCAGAGCAGTAGTGTGATTGGAAAATGAAAGATGGGAAATGATTCGATTAAGACGGAACCCAACAGAGTGAAGTAACTGTGCTTCACATGCAGACTTCACAACTTCATCCACTTGCAAGCAGCTCAGTGCGGTGATGAGGCACACAAAATAAATGTCGATTGTTGCATTGATAATATTAGCTAACTTCCATACATTAAACATATGCGCTGATATTATTTCGGATTAATATAGGTAACAATCAATACGCATGGTTCCAATATTAGTATCGCATTGGAAGTGACAAAGTTTTATTAGGACACCCCAATTGTGCAAATTATGATGTCATCCCCACATTCCACTGCCACAAAAAGATTACAGTCTTGTGGGAAACACTGTCCAAAAATGATAAAAAAATAGACGTTTTGTTTTTGTAAAGCATTTTTATCCAAACCCAAGTTTAATGCAGTGAGGGGCTGTACGCTTGGCTTTTTTACTATAAAAAAGCACAGAACAATTTTAGTAGCACAAAAAAAGTCAGTTTGTAATTCTTAGCACTTCCATATGGAGTCTACTGACAGACATACTTTATTCTCCGGACTTTATAGCGCAGTGTTTTATAAGCCCATTCATCCATCCATCCATCTTCTTCCGCTTATCCAAGGTCGGGTCGCGGGGCAGCAGCCTACGCAAGGAAGCCCAGAATTCCCTCTCCCACTTTCTCTAGCTCTTCCCGGGGGATCCCAAGGCGTTCCCAGGCCAGCCAGGAGACATAGTCTTCCCAACGTGTCCTGGGTCTTACCCGTGGCCTCCTACCGGTCGGATGTGCCCGAAACACCTCCCTAGGGAGGCGTTCGAGTGGCACCCTGACCAGATGTCCAAACCACCTCATCTGGCTCCTCTTGATGTGGAGGAGCAGCGGCTTTAGCTTGAGCTCCTCCCGGATGACAGAGCTTCTCACCCTCTCTCTAAGGGAGAGGAAGCTCATTTCGACCACATGCACCTGTGATCTTGTCCTTTTGGTCGTAACCCAAAGCTCATGACCATAGGCGAGGATGGGAATGTAGATCGACCGGTAAGTTGAGAGCTTTGCCTTCCGGCTCAGCTCCTTCTTCACCACAACTGATCGATACAGCGTCCACATTACTGAAGACGCCACACCGACCGGCCTGTCGATTACACGATCCACTCTTTAAGACTCCGAGGTACTTTAACTCCTCCACTTGGGGCAAAATCTCCTCCCCAACCCAGAGATGGCACTCCACCCTTTTCCAGGCGAGAACCATGGACTCAGACTTGGAGGTGCTGATTCCCATCCCAGTCACGTCACACTCGGCTCCAAACCAATCCAGTGAGAGCTGAAGATCTTGGCCAGATGAAGCCATCAGGACCACATCATCTACAAAAAGCAGAGAACTAATCCTGCAGCCACCAAACCAGATACCCTCAACACCCTAACTGCGCCTATAAATACTGTCCATAAAAGTTATGAACAGAATCTGTGACAAAAGGCAGCCTTGGCAGAGTCCATCCCTCACTAGAAACAAGTCCGACTTACTGCCGGCAATGCGGACCAAGCTCTGATCATACAGGGAGCGGACCGCCACAATCAGACAGTCCGTTACCCCACACTCTCTGAGCACTCCCCATAGGACTTCCAAGACCTTACTGGGAAGGCTGAGGAGTGTGATTCCACGATAGTTGGAACACACCCTCCAGTTCCCCTTCATAAAGGGGAACATCATCACAATTTCAGAAGGGTTAAAACCAATAAAAATCAGTTCCCAGTGGCTTATTTTATTTTTTGAAGTTTTTTTTTTAATTTTACCCATCGTGGAACATCCCGGAAAAGGCTTTAAAGTGCCTGATTTTCGCTATCTGTGAAGCCACCGTCCATTTTCCTGTGACGTCATCCAGTGATATACATGCTATCCAGGCGGATAGCACAGCAAGATATAGCAACATTACCTCGGATTTAGACTCGGATTTCAGCGGCTTAAGCGATTCAACAGATTACACATGTATTGAAACGGATGGTGGGAGTATGGAGGCAGATAGCGAAAACAATATTAAAGAAGAAACTGAAGCTATTGAGCGAATAGCTAATGACGCTATTCGGCCATGTCTGCCTTAGCATCGCCGGTAAAATGTGCAGACCAAACGATCGGGACTTCCGCATCTTGTGACACTGGAGCAACTTAAATCCGTCGATTGGTAAGTGTTTGTTTGGCGTTAAATGTGGGTGGAGGGAAACACTGGATGCAAATATAGCTACTAATGTACATACAGCTAGCCTAAATGGCATGTTACCATCGATTAGCTGGCAGTCATGCCGCGACCAAATATGTCTGATTAGCACATAAGTCAATAACATCAACAAAACTCACCATTGTGATTTCGTTGACTTTATCGTTGGAAATCCATCTGCAGGATATCCATACATCTCTGTGCCATGTCTGCCTTAGCATCGCCGGTAAAATGTGCAGACCAAACGTTCGGGACTTTCGTATCTTGTGACACTGGAGCAACTTAAATCAGTCGATTGGTAAGTGTTTGTTTGGCATTAAATGTGGGTGGAGGGAAAGGCTGGATGCAAATATAGCTACAAATGTACGTACTGCTAGCCTAAATAGCATGTTAGCATCGATTAGCATGCCATGCTAATCGA